>NW_003852446.1:3857361-3862575 GCF_000181295.1 Otolemur garnettii
AACCCACCACCTTAGGTGTATGTGGCTGGTGCCTTAGCCACTTGAACCACAGGCGCCGAGCCAATTAAAATAGTTTTAAAGAAATAAAGTTTATTGGGGTGGCACCTGTGGCTCAGTGAGCAGGCCACGGGCCCCATATATTGAGGGTGGCGGGTTCAAACCCAGCCCTGGCCAAACTGCAACAAAAAAATAGCCAGGTGTTATGGTGGGCACCTATAGTCCCAGCTACTTGGGAGGCTGAGGTAAAAGAATCACCCAAGCCCAGGAGTTGGAGATTGCTGTGAGCTGTGATGCCACATCACTCTACCAAGGGCGATAAAGTGAGACTCTGTCTCTACAAAAAAAAAAAAAGAAAGAAAGTTTATTTTGCTTCACAAACAAAGGAAGAAGTATAATCTCCAAGCAAAAGAGGCTCAGGATATTTATGGGAAATTATAAAGGGCAAATAAAGGATTAATGTTACAAGTTACAGGCAGTCTGACTTATGTACAATTTGCACTTACAAACAGAAGCTAAGTCCCCAAGTTACAAACATCCAACTGACATACAACTCACACTTAGTCTCAAACTGTCGCCCTGGGTTGAGTGCGGTGGTTAAATAGAGATTATTACAGGTAATAGGTAAGTGTACCTATTCCAACTTACCTGTTCCAACTTACATACAAATTCAACTTAAGAACAAACCTACAGAACTTATCTCATTTGTAACCAGGGGATTGTCTGTATTAACAAAAGTGTTTATAAAGGGGCTGTGCTGGTTTTTCTTTTTCTTTTTTTTTTTTTCCTTCTCTATGAAGCTGTCTTATCAGAGGCCTTAAAATGCGGTTCTGGCAGAAATGGAAGAGGGGAGCTTGCACCCTGTTGTCTGCTTAGGGCTCTGTGAACCCAACTCTTAGAAATAGAAGTTAAAGACGATTTGAGTCCCAGGTGTTTGATCAAATAACCAAAAGGGCAGTCATGCTGCAGAGTTTCTCTTCAAAGATACAATTATGTGCTGTGAGTGTATTCTTCTTTCTGCTTGATTATCTTTCTCCGTTAGCTATTTTGTTTAGGTTTTTTAAAATTTCTTATAGCATAACTATGTACATTAATGCAATGATGGGGTACAGTGTGCTGTTTCCATATACATTTTGAAATACTCTCATCAAACTGGTTAACATAACCTTCATGTCATTCTCTTAGTTATTGAGTTAAGACATTCATACTCTGCTTTTAGAAAGTTTCACTTGTACCCTTGTAAGATAAACCATAGAGGTGACCCCACCAATCACCCTCCCTCCCTGAGCTATTTTTTTTGAGACAGAATCTCACTATGTCTCCCTCAGTAGAGTGCTGTGGTGTCACAGCTCACAGCAACCTCAAACTCTTGGGCTTAAGCAATTCTCTTGCCTCAGCCTCCCAAGTAACTGGGACTACAGGCACCCACCACAATGCCCGGCTACTTTTTTGTTGCAGTTGTCATTGTTGCTTGGCTGGCCCAGGCTGGGTTCGAACATGCCAGCCTTGGCTGGTCTGGGCTGGGTTCAAACCTGCCAGCGTATGTGGCTGGCACTGTAACCTCTGTGCAACGGGAGCTGAGCCTTCTGTTAGCTATTTTATTAGCAAGGCCATACTATCAACCACTTTGGAAAAATTTGGCATTATTTAATAAAGTTGATGATGACCCTTTCCACTTGGCTATTCTCCTGTATAGCATGAGACAGCCATGAGTAGCTGTGGTGTCCCTCCAGAATGGCATGATCAGCTCAGCTGCCTGTAGCTCAGTGGCTAGGGTGCCAGCCACATACACTGGAGCTGGCAGGTTCAAACCCAGCCTGGGCCTGCCAAACAATAACAACTACAACCAAGAAATAGCCAAGCATTGTGGCAGGTGCCTGTAGTCCCAGTTCCTTTGGGAGGCTGAAGCAAGAGAATTGCTTAAGCCCAAGAGTTTGAGGTTGCTGTGATGCCATGGCACTCTATGGAGGGCAACAAAGTGAGACTCTGGCTCAAAAAAAAACAAAAACCAGAATGGCATAATCCTGAAACCCCACTTCCACAAGGACTGGCAGAAGCACATGGCCATAAGGGCAGGCATGAAAAGCATGCTGTAATGCCCCATGCCCTGTGTCTGGACCCATCTGTCCCGTATTAAGGTGCCCCACAGTGAGATGTCACACCAAAGTAAGAGCTGGCAGGGGCTTTAACTTGGAAGAGTTGAGGATGGCTGGCATTCCCAAGAAGATGGCCTAGACCATGGTATTTCTGGGAATCCAAGAACAAGTTCATTGAACCCCTACAGGCCACTGTCCAGTGACTGAAGAAGTACAGCTTCAAGTTCATCCTCTTCCCGAAGAAGCCATCAGCCCCCAAGAGAGAAGTCAGTTTGACTGAAGAACTCAAATTGGCCACCCAGCTGACGGGACCAGTCATGCCCATACAGAATGTCTAGGAGAGAGCCAGAGTCATCACTGAGGAGAACTTCAAGGCATTTTGCCACTCTTTATATAACCTGCACCAATGCCCACCTCTGGCACACAGGCAAAAAGAGCCAAAGATGCCATAGAACAGGATGTTGTAAAGAAAAAATAAAGCCCTGTTGGGGACTTGTAATTAAAAAAAGAAGATGAGCATAGCCTAGGCCTAGCATTTCTACCCCATGTATTCCTACCCTACATTATGTGCATGCACGTTGTACATCGAGATAAACATTTAAGAATCTTCATAGCAGGGCTGCACCTGTGGTTCAGTGGGTAGGGCACTGGGCCCATATACTGAGGGTGGCAGGTTCGAACCCAGCCCTGGCCAAATTGCAACAAGAAAATAGCTGGGCATAGGCGGCGCCTGTGGCTCAGTGAGTGAGGCACCGGCCCCATGTACAGAGGGTGGTGGATTCAAACGCAGCTCCAGCCAAACTGCAACAACAACAACAACAAAAAATAGCCGGGCATTGTGGCGGGCACTTGTAGTCCCAGCTACTCGGGAGGCTGAGGCAAGAAAATCGCCTAAGCCCAAGAGCTGGAGGTTGCTAGGAGCTGTGACGTCACAGTACTCTACCAAGGGTGACAAAGTGAGACTCTGTCTCTAAAATAAATAAATAAATAAAATAAAATAAAATAAAAATTAAAAAATAGCCAGGCGTTCTCATGGGCACCTGTAGTCCCAGCTACCTGGAAGGCTGAGGTAAGCAAATCAATCACTTAAACCAAGGAGTTGGAGGTTGCTGTGAGCTGTGACGTCATGGCACTCTGCCGAGGGTGATAAAGTGAGACTCTGTCTCTAAAAAAATGTATATATATATATATAAAGAATCTTTATAGAAGCATAATTTATAATAATCCCAAACCAAATCCATCTGCAGTAAAATGCAAATATACAGAGGGTAACAAAAATATATATATACACATTTTAAGAAGGGAAAAACTATTAAAATTATAATACTTAATATACACTGATAAAAGATACATACAAGTCACAATGAACACCTCTTATAATTGTAAAAGTCAAACGTGACTTGAATATTACAAATTTAATACAGTTCTTTTTCTTCTCTTAAAATGTGTATACTTGGGTGGCGCCCGTGGCTCAAAGAAGTAGGGCGCCAGCCTCATAGGCCAGAGGTGGGGAGTTCAAACCCAGCCCCGGCCAAAAACTGCAAAAAAAAAAAAAAAAAAATGTGTAGACTTTTTTGGCACCCTCTGTATGTTGCGGCATATTCATTCAATGGAATAAATACAGCAATAAAACACACAGCTACACTCTGAGGCAGTGGTGAAATAGCAAAATCATAGTGGTCAGCAAAAAACAAGAGAGAACGAAAATGAGAATGAATACAAATGGTGTGATTCCATTCCATTCATAGTACTCAAATCCAGGACACAAACCTAGATGTAAAACAAAAACAAACACACTTGAAAAGCAAGGACTGGGTTCTCATGAGTTAGGAGTTACCTCTGGGGAGGAGGTTGAGCGTCGTGATCAAGATTACTAACATTTGAGGGACTTCCGTAACCTTCTATTTTGTTGACGTGGGTGACTAATGACAGGCTGAAAAATGATTTACTTAACGTTCTTCTTTATATAAAAGTCACACTTTTATATACATATCTGTATTTTAAAATTAACCCTTCATCATTATTTTAAATGGAAAAGCAATATATTGTTATAAATGAAAGGCAGCCCTAAGAATAATTAGACATTAAAAAGCAAACTGTGTTATTAAATTTTAGGTACAGATGACTACCTGCAGGAATCTAGACCTGAGATCTGCTCTTTCTTCATTAAAAGAGAAATTAGTAAGTATGAAATGTGTGAAAATGGCAAATGGTTTAGCATCCACTGCTACTTGCTCCTTAAGTTAATCAGAAATGGAAGCACTGAAACAGAGTGAGTCTTTCAACAAGTAAGCCATGATATTTCGTGGTTTGTCTCAAGACTTCCCGCTGTCACTTTGGTGCCATGGCATCCTACCAACCTTTCCTTGATTTGATGGTATTCTGACTCCATGGCATGGTACCTTCCTGGCATGTAAACAATAATGCTGTTGACATCACTTGCTCTCACAGATCCATACCAATTTCCTTTAAAAAGTTTGTTAGTTAGTTTTTATCTCTGTTTTAATGCTCAGTTCTTCCCTTAGAACTTTTTAAAATGTAAATAACATTTTTATTGTAGAATAGCTTCAGATTTACATAAAGCTTGCAAAGATAGGTTTGGTGCCTGTTGCCCAGTGGTTAGGGTGCCAGCCACATACACCGAGGCTGGCGGGTTTGAACCCAGCCCAGGCCTACTAAACAACAATGACAACTGCAACAACAACAAAAATAGCCGGCTGTTGTGGCGGGCCCCTGTAGTCTCAGCTACTTGGGAGGCTGAGGCAAGAGAATCCCTTAAGCCCAAGAGTTTGAGGTTGCAGTGAGATGTGACACTGCAGCACTCTACAGAGGGTGACAGAGTGAGACTGTCTCAAAAAAAAAATAGATGTTGGCACAGATGTGATGAAAAGGGAATGCTTGTACACTGTTGGTAGGAATGTAAACTAATACAATCTCTATGGAAAACAGTATGAATATTCCTCAAAGAACCAAAAGGGAACCTACCATTCTATCCAGCAATCTCACTCCTGCATAAGTACCAAAATGAAAAAAAATCATTTTATTAAAAAAAAGGGGGGGCTTGGCGCCTGTGGCTCAAGTGGCTAAGGCGCCAGCCATGTACACCTGAGGTGGCGGGTTC
>NW_003852446.1:3863605-3867321 GCF_000181295.1 Otolemur garnettii
GGGACAGTTTGAGGCTCTGTCTCAAAAAAAAAAAAAATCGGCTAATGGCTGGGCATGGTATCCTATAATCATAGCACTCTGGAAGACTGAGGCAGGTGGATTGCTGGAGGTCAGGAATTTGAGACCAGCCTGAGCAAAATCAAGACCCTATCTCTACTAAAAATAGAAAAACTGAGGTGAGAGGATCACTTGAGCCCAAGAGTTGGGGGTTGCTGTGAGCTATGATGCCACAGCACTCTACCCAGGGTGACAGTGTAAGACTGTCTCAAAAAAAAAATTGGCTAATAATCAAGAGCATATTTGGTACAACCTTCTCTTTTTATGTAATGTAGAAAACTTGTCATGTGGAAATTACAAAGGAACATAGTTGATTTAAAAATGTATGAAGCATGCCAGTATAATTTTTCTATGTATTTTAGAGTACCAGTTGAAAAAAAAAAAACAACAAGATTTTTTTTTCAGGCAGGCATAGTGGCTTACACCTGTAATCCTAGCACTCTGGTAGGCCAAGGCAGATGGATTGCCTGAGCTCAGGAGTTTCAGACCAGCCTGAGCAAGAGCAAGACCCTGTCTCTACTAAAAAATAGAAAACCTAATGGGGCATTGTGGTGGGCACCTATAGTCCCAGCTACTTGGGAGGCCGAGGCAAGAGGATTGCTCAAGCCCAAAAGTTTGAGGTTGCTGTGAGCTAGGATGCCACAGCACTCTACCCAGGGCAACCAAGTGAGATTCTGTTTCAAAAAAAAAGAAAAATCAAATATTACTGTTTAGAGCAGGAATTAAAGAAAATACCAAGTTGGAAGTTTAAGAGTAGGTTAGCCAAGTCATAGGAGAAGCCCAAGTGCCCATTGACCCATGAGTGGATTAATAAATTGTGTTATATGTATACTCTGGAATATTATGCAGCCTTAAAAAATATGGAAACTTTGCCTCTTTTATGTTTATATGGATGGAGCTGGAACATATCCTACTTAGTAAAGTATCTCAAGAATGGAGGAAAAAGTATTATGAAACCAATTTACAATCACTCACACTTTCATATGAAGAATAGATCACAACTATGGCCCAGGATGAAGGAGGGAGGGGGGAAGAAAAGGGAAGGGGAAGGTCAGATGGAGGGAGGGTGAATGGTGGGATCACACCTATGGTGCATATTGCAAGGGTACATGTCAGATCTATTAAACATAGAGTATAAATGTCTTAATACAATAATTAAGTAAATGAGGTGAGGGATATATTAACCAGTACGATGTAAGCATTCCAAATTGTATATGAAATCAGCACATTATACCCCCTAAATGCATTAATGTATACATGATCCACCTCTTTTTTTTTTTAATTTCTTTAATTGTTGGGGATTCATTGACGGTACAAGAAACCAGGTTACACTGATTGCATTTGTTAGGATCTACCTCTTTTTGATTTAATTACAAAAATTTTTTAAAGTAGGTTTTGCTTTTTAAACTATTCTTTCAAGGGCCAGGCACAGCGGCTCATGGCTGTAATCCCAGCACTTGGGAAGCCGAGGTGGATGGATTGCCTGAGCTCACAGGTTCAAGATGCCTGAGCCAGAGAGAGACCTCCTCTCTAAAAATAGCCAGGTGTTGTGGCGGGTGCCTATAGTCCTAACTACTTGGGAGGCTGAAGTTAGAGAATCATTTAAGCCCAGGAGTTTGAGGTTGCTGTGAGCTATGACACCAAGGCACTCTACTGAGGGTAACAAAGTGAGACTCTGTCTCAAAAAATAAAATAAAATAAACTATTCTTTCAATAAATTTTTAATTATGCAATTTTTAAGACATTTTAGAATGTTAAATTAGAAGTGGTAAGAATGGTTATTTTTGCCTTTTTCTCCTGTTTGAAGGAAAGCTTTCAAAGTTTCACATTAATATGCTATTTGCTTTAAATTTGTTTTTGTAGTTTAACCTGTAGAAAATATTATAGAAAATGCATCATATCATGGTGAAAAAAATGCACTATTTGTCAGAAAACCCAGCATCCGTTTCTATTCTCTTACTAATTGGACAATCTTTTTTTTTCTTGCAAAATACATATTTTATAGGTTTTATTTTAACCTTGGCAGTAAAATACAGGTAAAAAATAATGCAAGGTAGTGGTGTGTGATACCCAATGTTTCTACCTTATGAAAAATATACTTCTGGGATTTTTTTATTAAATAACTACTAATTGGGCAATCTTAAGGCATTTTGCATTTCTGGGTCTCTGTTTCCTCATTGATAAAAATGGGGAGGAGTGGACTTGGTGTGGTGGCTCTGGGAATCTGAGGCAGGTGGATTCCTTGAACTTAGGAGTTCGAGACCACCCTGAGCAAGAGCCAGGTCCCCGTCTCTACTAAAAAATAGAAAAGAAAAAAAAACTTAGGCAGGAGGAACACTTGGGCCCAAGGGTTGCAGGTTGCTGTGAGCTATGATGCCATGGCACTCTACCCAGGGCAAAAAAAAAAGAAAGAAAGAAAGAAAGAATGAATGAATGAATGAAAGAGAGAAGGAAGGAAGGAAGGAAATAACTGGTGCAGATAACAGTCATTAAGGGGACACTAAAACCATTAAAGGAAAGGTTGCCATGGAACTAGACATTGTCCGGGTATCAAAGTATTACCCCACTGATTATTCACTGTAAAGGACAGACATCTTTACAATAGATGGATCAGACTTCCATCACCTGAACCCCTAGTCAATCTAAAGATGGGATGACAGACGTTGTCTGCGTCTTGATGCGAAGGAATAGGAAGTGCACAGAATTGCCTATAAAATACTTTGCTTTCCAAACCATTGAATCCGAATCCAGTCAACTGAGACCTAACTTTTACTTTAGAAGAATACAGAGGGCTTAGGAACAAGTTAAGCACCATGGTAAAGAAGCAACCAGACTAATCCTGAAAGTGGAATATTACACAAGACATCTGGCCTGGGGTTTTTTGTTTGTTTGGGTTTTTGTTGTTGCTGTTGTTGTTTGAGACAGAGTCTCATGCTGTTGCCCTGGGTAGAGTGCCATGGTGTCACAGCTCACACCTCAGACTCTTGGGCTTAGGCAATTCCCTTGCCTCAGCCTCCCAAGTAGCTGGGACTACAGGCGCCCACCACAACACCCGGCTATTTTTGTTGTTGTTGCAGTTGTCATTGTTGTTTTAGCAGGCCGGGACTGGGGTCAAACCTGCCAGCCCTGGTGTATGTGGCTGCTGCCCTACCCACTGAGCTATGGGCGCCACCTAGCCTGGTTTTTTTAATAAATCAATGGCATGAAACAAAAAGGAGGAGGAAAGAATGTTATAAAGAGTTTTTAAAACCCTAACACTAGGGGCGCCTGTGGCTCAAAGGAGTAGGGTGCTGGCCCCATATACCAGAGGCAGCGGGTTCAAACCCAACCCCGGACAAAAACTGCAAAAAAATAAATAAATGGGCTCGGCACCTGTGGTTCAAGTGGCTAAGGCGCCAGACACATACACCTAAGGTGGCGGGTTCAAATCCAGCCCCGGACCCACCAAACAACAATGACGGCTGCAACCGAAAAATAAGTGGGCATTGTGGTGGGTGCCTGTAGTCCCAGCTACTTGGGAGACAGAGGTGGGAGACTCGCTTGAGCCCAGGAGTTGGAGGTTGCTGTGAGCTGTGAAGCCACAGCACTCTACCCAGGGGGATAGCTTGAGGCTCTGTCTCAAAAAAAAAAATAAATAAATAAATAAATAAATAAAAACC
>NW_003852446.1:3868535-3875765 GCF_000181295.1 Otolemur garnettii
CAGGAGTTGGAGGTTGCTGTGAGCTGTGATGCCACAGCACTCTACCCAGGGAGACAGCTTGAGACTCTGTCTCAAAAAAAAAAAGAGAAAGAAGAAAAAAGAGATAGATAAATCAAGTATAATAAATGGTAATAGCTATAAAATTGGAGTGATGTGTATATGGCAGTTTGTTATATTTAAAATAAAAATGCACTTTTGAATATGTTGAAATTTTTTATTTAAAAAAGTGTTTCTAGGGGGTGGCACCTGTGGCTCAAAGGAGTGGGGAGCTGGCCCCATATGCCGGAGGTGGCAAGTTCAAACCCAGCCCCAGCCAAAAACTGCAAAAAAAAAAAAATGATAATAATAAAATAAAATTAACAAATGGTTAAAAAAAAAAGTATTTTTAGGTTCAGCGCCTGTAGCTCAGCAGCTGGCAGGTTCGAATCCAGCCCAGGCCTGCCAAACAACAATGACAACTACAACAACAAAATAGCCAGGTACTATGGTGGGCTCCTATAGTCCCAGCTACTTGAGAGGCTGAGGCAAGAGAATTGCTCAAGCCCAAGAGTTTGAGGTTACTGTGAGCTGTGACACCACGGCACTCTACCCAGAGCGGCAGCTTGAGACTCCGTCACAAATATAAAAAGAAAGTGTTTTTAAGTATGAAAAAATTGCATGCCTGATTGTGTCTGTTCCCCACCTAAACCCCTTCAGTGGCTTCCCGTTGTTTTCCTACTAAAGATAAATTCCTTATTATGGTATACAAGCCGCTCTCTCAGCTGACCCGTTCCTTCCTCTTCCAGGATCATCCCACAGCACAGTCCCTGCCTTAAGAAATTAAGAATTGAGTTGGAAAAATGAGGTAGACCTTTGGCATAGCTTAATAGAACTGATTTTGCAAGACTTCCCTATAGGAATGGATTATATTTTCTGTGGCCTGAAGCTGTTCATTTCAGCAGCTGTCACTGAACAGGTGATGGTACCTGTTGATATGTACCTAGTGGTTAGGCCAGTCCAGTGTGGACAAATGAAAAGGTATATCTATGTTTCCATTTACACAATTTGAAAAATATATATACATTTTTAGAAGTATGATACAAAAGGATGTCTTGAAGATTCCTCTTTGAAATGTGTTTTGGGCCCCTTCCATTGCCATCTGCCTTTGCCGTGATCTAGGCCACAGGGAAAAGATTCGCTGGCCTTTGGTGGCAGCCTCCCAGCTGGTCTCTCAACCTCCAGTTTCCTCCCCCTCCAATCCATTTTCCATATGACAGGCAGAATGATCATCTACAATGCAAATATAATCATGTCACAGCACTGCTTAAGTGGCTTCTTGTTGCTCCTAAAGGAAATTCTGAATTCCTGAACAGGCTTGGAAAACCCTTCAAGGCTTCTTTCTGTCTCTTCGACCTCATCTCTCCCCATTGTCCCTCCCCTTGCGTGTCCTCCAACTCAGAAGCTCTAGACAGAACTGAACTTCTTTTGTTTCTTTCACTGTCTCAGGAGAGCTCAGTCTCTCATCTCCGAGGCTTTGTGTGCTTCCTTCCCTTTGTCCGATGGCCTTCCCACCGTGTCCCCAGTCTGACTCCGGACTCCTGATCCTTCGGTTGTCAACTTCAATGTTGCTTTCATCAGATGGCTTTGTGTTTTCACATCTTCTATTTAGAGTTTAGCACCTGGGAGTGTCATTTCTTGCTTACTGCAAGCCGCTCACAGACAGGGTTGTATCTTGCTTTGGAATCTTTGGCATCTGGTGCAAGGCCTAGGGAGTAGTAACAAGTGGTTAAGTATCTGCCAAATGAATAGATGAATTATTGCGCTAGCAAAATAGCTTCCTAGCTGGCTTACCTGATTTTCTGTTCTCCTCTAATTCTTGCTAGACCTTTCTTTCTAAAACACAATTATTTTCATGCTAAAAACATTTCATTGCTGCTCTTTTCTTGTCAGATCAAGTATGAAAGTTTTCAAGGACCTTCATAATTTTTTCCTAGGCTCCTCTATCCAACTTTGTATTATGAAGACGGGGATTTTTCTCTCCGGAAATGATGTCTAGAATTTTTTTTTGTTTTTTGCAAGAGAAGAACTAAATTTCCCAAGGCTCCCGTCAGCTTTCATTTGCCAGAGTGCAAGGAGTTAAGGTAGCCATGGAGCATACTTATTTAGTGCCTATATTTCTCATATCAGTCATTTACATGTGGTATGTAAATGGTTGCCTCTGAAGAGACTGCAAACAACCACTCAATAATCTTGTCTATACTATTAATTTGTTTAACTAACCTTTTCATTATAGAGAATTCAAGGGTATAGTGCAGATCAACCACAAAGTTAATGTTACTGGAATAGTCATTAATGAAGTTTAATTGTAATTATTAGATGTGGCTACAGTGATCATTTGAGAAAATATCATTAGATTAACGTAACAAACAACCCACCTCCTTGAATAGCATTGGCGTTTCCTACCGAGTAATGCGTTACATGATAAACCGTGTCCCACCTTTAAGGCCAGCAATGTGGCATAGTGGAAGGCTCTGGTGGCTTCAAGGACCTCCTCTTCCCCTACTACCCACCAGTTTTCTGACCTTTGGCAGTCAATTGTCTTTCAATGTAATTTTATTTCCAGTTTAGAACAAACTGAACACAAAAAATGGAATCAGCCGCAGAAGATAAAGAATGTTTGGCCTGATAGACATTTAGCCACAGATTCAAAGTCAGAATAAAGCTTCAAAATTCATGAGATAAGGATATCAAGACCCAGACTCTCCAAACACTGAAAATCATGATGTGTAATTTGATGCTTAAAAAGATCTTACATGCCAATCCCCTCGCACCCACTCCCCCTGCTGTGTATGGTGTCTACATATCGGGCATATGCTGCCTTCCTCTCTCTTTGTCTGCTGCGCTTCTGCTAGGTTTGTGCCTCGCACAACCACCTCCTTTGTCATGGTGTCACATGGTCCTGACAATTTTAAAGGAGCTCAATTACTGTGAAATCAGGATTTTTAAGCTCTGGAAGTTTTGATATTCACTCCATCATTATGTCATTAGTGGGAAGCCACAATGGGAAAGGTAAAATCTGCTTTTATATTTAGTATCCACATGCAACAATCAAATTGCAACGAGCAGAAGGAGCTGCTGTCTTTGTAACTGTACCATCTGGGCTTTTGTCTGGGTAACACCCAAGCTGCGGTGCCCTGCAGTTCCAACACCCAGGATAGGGTGGCCCGTTGAGAACCGAGATGTTAGAGAACAGACCTGCCATCAATGGGGACATTTGCTGGGAAGAGTCCCCCAGACACTTCTAATTTTCTATACCAAAGAACTATCTGAAAGTACTCAGAAAGACGTAAGCCAATGCACATGCAAAGCTGCCACTGTCAAGTCCACTCTTGGACTATCAAGGCATAAAGGGGAAGAGAAGGACCACAAAGTAGGATTTTTAATTAGATGACATTTGTAATTAAAATAAAATTGAAATGGAATCCACAAAAGAGATTGGCCTGCAGAGATTATGTCCAGCGAGAATTCAAGCTGTTACAGTCAATTTTAATTATATTCCTGAAATAGAAGTCTACAAATGGGATTTGAATAGATGGCTTCAATGAGTCTGTCTCTGTTCCAATGACAAATTTTACTAGCAATATTTTCCGTCTACCAAAGCTAGAGGGTGATAACAGTAAATTGGCAAAAAAAGTATTCTAAAGAAGATTGTCAGAAAAGAAGTCTAAAACTGGCACGTTAATATAAAGGTTTTTTCGTGCCATGGAAGTTTATGTCATTCTTAGTAAGGAAGGATAAGTTCCATTTTTGAGTTTCTTCTTTCCTCTTTAGAACTTGCAGGTCAATTTTCTGCCAGGTTATCTTATCTCTTTAGCTTGCAAAGTAAAAATGAATATCCTCATTTCTCTAATATAGGATATTTTTATGTATGTGGTAGGAAAGGCCAAGACCAATAAAGAAATCCAACTAATTTCTAAATCACTCTTATTTCTACATCTTCTCTTAGATTGCCTTCCACGGAATAAACAGCTGCAGAGAGTTTTTCAGAAGTTTATACTGTATTAGTTTCCTATGGCTGGTAAACCTAATGACCACAAACTTGGTGTCTTAAAACGACAAACATGTACTTTCTTAAAGTTCTGGAGGCCAGAAGTTTGAAATCAGTTCACTGTCTCCCTCTAGAGGCCCTAGGGGAAAACTCATTCCTTACCTTCTTCAGCTTCTGGTGGCTGTGGGGATTTCCAGGAATGGAAATTACTGGCATTACTCCAATCTCTGCCTTTTGGTCACATTGCTTTTTCCTCTTACGTGTTCATAATCTCATTGTGCCTCCTTCTTGAATCACAAGGACCCTTGAGATTTCATTTAGGGTGAATCCATATAATCCAGGATAATCTCCCCATCTCCGGTTCTTTAGCTTAATCACATCTGCAAAGTCTTTGCCATGGAAGCTAGCATTCTCAGGTTCCACAGAGTGGGTCTGATATACTTAGGGGTCATTTTTTAGCCTAATACAAATATAAATAATCCTAACATCCAATACTTACTTTGATTTATCAAGCAGAAAGTACTGGGCTAAGTATGTATGTTTTATTTAATCCTCACCATAGCTGCAAAAAATATATACAACTGTTACCCTATTTTACAGATGAGAAAACTGAGGCTTAAAAGAGTAATGTGTCCATGGTCACACAGCCAATACAAAAGCCCATTCTTTTGGCAAATTAGGACTGAGAATAACTTAGTACATTTGGTAATTACTCTTCTAGCCCTAGTAGTAGTAACTAGAGCATAAGCCGTCACTGAGCTTTGGGCTTACCTGGGCAGTTTTGAGGGCCTGGCAGTCAGCTGAACTCCTACTTGCACGAGGGATGGTATTAGATAGTTGTTATTTTGACCTGTCCAGCATCCTTTCAGCAAGATCTCTATTTTTCCCATATCAGTACTCCAGCTTTTTGGGGAAAACTGCCACTAGTCCTATTTGATTTGGCTTGTGTTCTGGTGGGGCATTCAATTATATCAACTGGTTTCCCTGACTACAAAGGTTGACATATGCGCTAATAATCTATTGCTGCATAACAAATAAGTTTATAAGTTTACCTCAAAATTTAGTGCCTTACAACAGCAAAATTTTTTTATCTCACAGTTTCTAAGGATCAGGAATTTGCAAGTGGCTTAGCTGACTCAGGGTGTCTCATGAAGTGGCACTCCAGATGTCAGCTGGGACTACATTCATCTGGAGGCTTGGTTGTGGCTAGAGGATCCACTTCCAGGCTCACTCCCATGTTGCTGTTAGCAGGAGACCTTGGTCCACATGGGCCTCTGCTCAGGACATTGCAGTTTTACCCAGAGGACAAAATCCAAGAGAAAGATCAAGAGGAATTTGCAGTACCTTATGTGACCTGGAGTCAGAAGCCACACATCAACACAACTGCCTTATTCTTTTGGTCACATAGGCCAGCCTGATACAATGTTGAAGGACATTACACAAGGGCATAAATACCAAGAGGCAGGGATCACTGGGAGCCATATTGAAGCCCTTATAAGCTAGGAGAGAATGAGGCCAAATAAAGAAAGAAGCTAAGTGTTAAAAATAGAGAAAGCCCAGACAACATTTTGTGGGTCCCTGGATCCCTCCATGCCTGAAGCTCACCACTGAATTTCCAGTAATGCAAACCAGTTCATTGCCTTTTCTCTTTCCCTTGCTTAAGCCAGTTGACTTGAGTTTCTTGCAACTAAAAGGGCTCAGACTCATGTATGGCTTAAGGGGCCTCCTAGAAATGAATTCATCCTACAAGAATAGAAAATAGAGAATCAAACTGGGCACAGTGATAGGGCCTTAGCTATGTGAGGAATACTCTCCAAAAAGGAATTGTTTACTCAGATCTATCTCACAGCCTTGCTTCCTTAGAACCAGGTCTAAGACCCATGGATAGAGGAAGAGAGAATTTTTTTGAAAAAGAGTCTCATTTTGTGCCCTGGCTAAAGGGCTATGGTGTCATAGCTCACAGCAACTTCAAACTCTGGCTCAAGCAATCCCCTTGTCTCAGCCTCCTGAGTAGCTGGGACTACAGTTCCTCACCACAATACCAATCTAGTTTTTCTATTTCTAGTAGAGATGGGGTCTCACTCTTGCTCAGACTGGTCTCAAACTTCTGAGCTCAGGAGATCCATCTTCCCCAGCCTCCCAAAGTGCTAGGATTAGAGGCTTGAGCCACCATGCCCAGCCTTGAGGAAGAGAGTTTTTAAAAAGTTGAAAAAAAGACCAGGTGCAGTGGCTCAAGCCTGTAATCCTAGCACTCTGGGAGGCTGAGGCGTGTGGATTGCCTGAGCTCACAGGTTCGAGACTAGCCCGAGTAAGAACAAGACCCCCCCATCTCTAAAAGATAGCCAGGCACTATGGCAGGTGCCTGTAGTCCCAGCTACTTGGAAGGCTGACACAAGAGAATTGCTTGAGACCAAGAGTTTGAGGTTGCTGTGAGCTATGATGCTACAGCACTCTACCAAGGACAACAAAGTGAGACTCTGGCTCAAAAAAAAAGAAGTTGAAAAACAGTTTATTCTGCACTCTGCAAGAGTTTGGGGCAAAAGCAGCCCCGAATTTGTGCCCTTGTGATAATGGATCACAAGTGGAGGGAGTGGCACTTTCACTGTTTCTATGCAAAACTCAGCCTGGCTTTGCAGATTCGAGAACCCTGGCTGAAAGCCACAGCTGATGCTATGATGAAAGGGGCTTCTGGTTTCCGTCAGCACCGCCATGGCCAGGTGTCCATTACAAAATTTTACAAAGAGATGGCCAACACATGCAGAGTACATTATAAATATTGCATTGAAATTTGATAATGAATATTTTGTAAATAATGGTACATTTAGCTGCAATTTTTCCATTTTCCTCATGTATGATGACTTCAGAGGTGACTTTTGGGACACTGTGCAGTCAAGTCACTTTCAGATGCCTGCTGCTTTCAGACAGTAGATGGCACTGTGGCACAACTAGAAAGCAATTGCTTTTACTGTAGAATGGAGGAAGCCAGGAAAATAAGAATTTCATGCTTGATCTAGACTTATTTCAAAGCTACGTCTCGCCGGGCGCGGTGGCTCACGCCTGTAATCCCAGCACTGTGGGAGGCTGAGGAGGGAGAATCGCTGGAGCTCAGGAGTTCGAGACTCGCCTGAGCGAAAGTGAGACCCCGACTCCAAGAAAAAAATGGAAAAACCCAGCCGGGCGCCGCGGCGAGCGCCTGTAATCCC
>NW_003852446.1:3876161-3906352 GCF_000181295.1 Otolemur garnettii
TTACTTCATCAGCCCCTGAGAGCTTTTTTTTTTTTTTTTAAATGCATCCAGGAGAGTTGTATTATAAAAGTTCCCTGCCCAGGCACATGTTCCACTAGGGTGTATCCCCTGGATACTCAAATGTGGCCCTTGGATCAGTGGTGGTGGCATTACCAGAGAGCAGTTAGAATTAAAGAATCTCAGGCCCAGACCCCTAAAACAGAACCTACTCACTGGGTAATGCCTTCTTAATCAACCTAAAGTTTTTTAAAAGTGTTCAGTTATGTGGAACCCCAGAAGTTCATCAGTGTTGCAAACCAAAGCTAAGCAAAGTAAACCTAACCAAACAGGAGAAAAACGGAATCTGCCTCAACCCAACCCAACCTAATCAAGCCAACCCAAACTAAATCTAAGCAAACCAAATCAAATCTAGCCTAGGTAAACCAAACCAAACCAAACCAAACGTAACCTAACCTGACCTGACCTAACCAAACCAAAGAAATTCTGTTCCCTTTAAGAAAAAAAGCTGTTCTTATAAAATACACAGTAAAGTAGCTTGTGGGTGCCTGCTACCTGCAGGCGGCAGATGGCACTGTGGGACAACTATAACAACTATTTCACGCAGATGTGACGGACACAGCAGTCCTCAGCCTGATCCGGACCCATTTAAAATCTACTACACCCAGGTCCGGAGCTTAGGAATTCTTCTGGCTGAGGAAAAATAAAATAAGCTTGTGAAGGAAATGATGAAAAAGAAGAAGATGCTTCCTCTGGAAGGAAAGGAAGAAATTGTATTTACATGTGTTAAGTGTCAGAAAAATCCAGCCCTTTGAATTACTGCTTAAGAAACAAATGCTCCTGAGAGGCCACACATTTTGCTAACATTAATGCTTCCCTAGGCATCAATTTGTCACCTTGCTTTGTAATACCCTGGCAGCGAAGAAACTTCCCCAAACTGGCATGAATTGACAGGGAAATGGGGAGATCAAGTCTGATGCTCAAGGGAATCAGCCTGGGTAGGAGCCCAGAGTTAGGCCTGTGGGAACTGGGTCCCAGGAGAGGGGACTTGGGAAAGAAAGGGAGCTCAGCTCCAAAGGGGAATTCGCACTGGCCTGCTCAGAGGCATTTTCTAATATGAGGGTAGAGGGGAGGCTGAATCCAGATATACTGAGTTGTAGACAGCACATTCCTCAGCCTCCTCCATGGACATGTCTCAGATAATGGTCTTCCTCGTAGGACCAGAGAGAAAAGACCCTAGTCTTTATGTTGTCATCAGGTGACCACTGCCTCACCCACTATCAAGCCCTGTGAAAGACCTAATGCAGGGTCACAGACTGAGAGGCATCTTAAGAACATGAAAGCAGGGCAGCGCCTGTGGCTCAGTGGGTAGGGCACCAGCCCCATATACCGAGGGTGGTGGGTTCGAACCTGACCACAGCCCAACTGGAACCAAAAAATAGGCAGGCGTTGTGGTGGGCACCTGTAGTCCCAGCTACTTAGAAGGCTGAGGCAAGAGAATCGCCTAAGCCCAGGAGTTGGAGGTTGCTGTTAGCTGTGACGCCATAGCACTCTACCAAAGGCAATAAAGTGAGACTCTGTCTCTACAAAATAAATAAATAAAAATAAAAAAATAAAAACTCCACAGCCAACATAACTGGATGTTTTTCTTCATCTGGGACTGTATTGGAATACAGGTTATCTTTATGTTCATCTGGGACCTGTTGTTCTTCTCAGTTGTCATCTATGGTGGGTAAGTAGATCCTTTTATCTCTTTCATCTCTTTTGGCTAGTTCAGTTTCTGCTTTTTATAGCTGAAAATTTAGCATGATGTTGGAGACATTATTTTAGAAGGAACAGTACCTATACAGAGATCCCACGTCTAAGGAGCCTCCCCAAGTACTGTTGTCATATTTAACAACAAAACAAAAGGACATCCAGTTAAATTGTATTTTTAGACAACTAATCAATACGTTTTTAGTATAAATATGTCCCATGCAACATTTAGGACAAAGTTATACTAAAAAATTACTTGATATTTATCTGAAATTCAGATTTAGCCAGACATCCTGTATTTTATCTGACAACCTCACTACAAGAGAAATTCCCACACAAAGGTTAGGGGACAGGCACAAAGGTCCTCACCACTGTGGACAGGTATACTAGAGAAAAGGCAGGACAAGCTAACTAGGCCTCTTGTCAGGGGGAGAAACACAGTGCCACCCAAACCACAGCCTCTGGAAGGGAGCAGGGGAGAGAGGGGCTCTCTCACTTCAGCTCATCTCCTGTCTTCTACTGGGCCTCCCAGTACCAGGCAGAGCCATCTGAAAGCCAGAATGCAAAAGAGCCTGGAGTATGCAGTCCTTAGCTGTCAGCCTTCTATGGTGGGCTGGGGCTGGCTCTTAACCATCGTGAGAATATTTATGCCAAAGCAATCAGCAAACACTACAAACCAGGGTCATTCCCCCCCACCCCATGGTATTTGTTGTAAACCATTTGCTGGTGCCCCACTGTCAGTTTCCCAGACACAGAACAGAGTGAAAAAGGGTTGAGAATGTGTCTAGTAGGGAAAATAGAGACTACCCAGCATAAATATTCCATTGTATGAATAAACCTCAGTTTATCCTTTTTTTTTAAGACAGAGTCTCACTTTGTCACCCTCAGTAGAGTGCAGTAGCATTGTAGCTCACAGCAACCTCAAACTCTTGGACTCAAATGATTCTCTTGCCTCAGCCTCCCAAAGTACCTGGGACTACAGGCACTCGCCACAACACCCAGCTATTTTTAGAGACAGGAGGTCTTGCTCTTGCTCAGGCTGGTCTCGAACCTGTGAGCTCAGGGAAATCCACCTTCCTTGACCCCCCCCTCCACAGAGTGCTAGGATTACAGGCATAAGCCACTGTGCCCGGCCAGTTTATCCATTCTCTGAATGAGGCAGCCACTTTATCCTAATTCTGTTTCTTGCTGGATTTCTGTAGCTGTTCCTTCCTCTTGGCCCTTCAGGCTTAGTAGTGATAACTATGTATAAATTTAGGGCCAATCAGGAGAAAGAAGCCACACAATAACTTGAACAGAGAAAGTTTAATATAAAAAGCCATAAATTAGAGCAGGGGACTAGAGTAATGAGGAATTGGCTGGTAAGCAGTAAAGAGAACCCTGGAGCATATAGGACTAGCTGATAGAAGGAACAGCCACTACCCTCAGGAGCACCCGAGGAAGAGCTCCTCCCCACTCCAGGGCTGAGATTCAGACCTCACTGGGAGGCCACAGCTGTCGCTCACTAAAAGGTAGAGAAGGCACTGTGGTGCTGCATAGGTGGAACTGGAAATCTGTGCTCTGGAATTTGCTGGGAATCTTCTCACTAGGGTGCCAGGCAAAGCTTCTCATGGGGAGTACTAGAGGCTGCAAGATCACCAGAGGTATGTGTCAGGGGAACCCGCTGACCACAGGGCTTTGCTGGCTGCTGTCTACAATAGGAATGAGGCTCTGGAGAAGTTGCAAGAGCTCCAGGAGCTTGGAACCCTTTCCTCTTGCTCCTTGAGCTTCTGCTCACAATGCTTAGCATCACATTATCTGGCAAAGGAAAAATATTTAAAGTGCTCAGATCCATTTTCACAGAGCTGGCAATGAAGGATGAATTTAGAGCAAAGATAATCAGCACAAAAGCTTCCTGATACTGCTAGTCCCTGGGTGTGTCGCCATCATTCCTTGTTGGTTCCCTGAAGCCTGCCCACATCCCTATGAAGAGCCCCTGCAGTGAGCTCTTTTCAGTTAAATCTTTTGAGTATGTCATCTCTTGATTACTGGGACCCAAACTGAAGCAACAGGTACTGTGAATGACAGGCAGAATGAATGAAGTTATCAAGAATGAATCTCAAAAACAAAACCTCAACTTAAAATAAAAGGAACATTGGAACAGGAGAGATATAATGTGTGTCTCAGCCCATTTTCTGTTGCTTGTAACAGAAAACACGAAACTGGATCATTCATAAAGAAAAGTAGGCCGGGCGCTGTGGTGCACGCTTGTAATTATCACACTCTGGGAGGCCAAGACAAGTAGACTGCTTGAGCCAAGGAGTTGGAGACCAGTCTGAGCAAGAGCAAGACCCTGTCTCTACTAAAAATAATAAAAAAAAAAACTAGCTGGGCATTGTGGCAGGTGCCTGTAGTCCCAGATACTTGGGAGGCTGAGGCAAGAGGATCATTTGAGCCCAGGAGTTTGAGGTTTCTGTGCGTTATGATGCCATGGCACTCTACCATGGACAACAGAGTGAGGCTTTATCTCAAAAAAAAAAAAAAGAAAGAAAAAAAGAAAAACTAAAAAAAATAGAAAAGAAAAAGAAAAGGAATTTTTTATAGTTCTGGGGGCTGAGAAGTCCAAGGGACCACATCTAGTAAGAGACTTCTTACTGGTAGGAGCACTCTCTGCAGAGTCATGAGGAGACACAGGTCATCACGGGTCTAGGGGCTGAGTGTGCTCATGTGCTGGTTCGAGTGTCTCTTCTTTTTCTTATAAAGCCAACAGTTTTCCTCCCATGATAATCCATTAACCCATTAGGTCTGTGAGTGGATTAATCCACTCATGAGGGCTGCCTTCATGACCCAGTCACCTCTTAAAGACCCTTCTGCTCAGTACTGCCACTTGGGATTAGGTTTCCACATAAGTTTTGGAGGAGACATTCCAACCATAGCAATATGAGATCTGTGCAAAATTTTGAAGCACACAACTATAGATATTATTTTTAGAAATATACATATATAGTTAAACGTACAAACCTTCTTCAGAATGAGGATAATGGTAGCCTCTGGAGAGAAGGGGAGGAGTAGGGATATACATGGGTCCAAGGGAGGTAGGTAGACTATACCCATTCTCTGTTACTTTTTTTTTCTTTTTAACATTTCTAAAGCAAATTTGGTCAAATATTAACATCTGTTAAATCCGGGAATAGTAGCATAGTGGTCTATTATATCTATGCCTTTACTCTTCTATATGTATGAAATATTTTAAAATTTAGCAATGTTAACTCTCGTGTATGTAGGTAGTGGTTAAATACAATTTTTGATACTATACATCAGTGCTTGCTTGGCACTGAACATGCAAAGGTGTAGAGAAAACTGACAATCCAACCTGCCAGGGCAAGAAATCTAGTGATAGCAGTAAAAGATTGATTCTCAAATGAGAGATAGTAAAAATAAACTACTGTAGAGGCTAGAGATCCTAGGGAAGCGTCGGGGAAGAGTTAGAATGTAGAATGGGATTTTAGAGGCTGGATGGGATTTGCATAGCAAAGGGGAGGAGGGCTAGCACTAAACAGTGAAACTGAATTTTGTCAAGTGCAGTGGAGCCGGAGCCAGAATGGCCAGGACAGTGTTTGGGGCGGGAAGTCCATAGGTAGGGCTGAAGCTGGAGAACCAGTGGACTGCTGTGAAGCCTGAACTTCTCCCCACCTGGGTCGTTCTGCTTGTGCCTCCATCTGCCAGGCAGGGAGCAGCCACCAAAAGGCCTCCAAAGTCCCTTGAGGAGGCTAGATCTTTCTTTGCAGAGCGTGGGCAGTCATAAAGCTTTTCTTAGCTAAGCAGTGACACGATCCAAGCTGTGATTTAGGCAGATTAGCTTGGCAACACCGGATGGCTGAAGAGAGCTGGAGACAGGAGAAAGTGTTCAGAGGCCAAAGCCATTGTTGGAAGACATGTGGAGGTGAGGGCCTGAGCTACTATCATGGCCACAGGAGTGAAAATTAGGGAAGAAAGGAAAGAAACTAGGAAACCACTGAGAGAACTCAACAGCTGTTGCCTCTAGAAGACTAAGGAGAAATTAAAGAGGATCCAAAGGTTGGGACAATAATGGTGTGTCCTTAAGGACAATAAGCAGCATGAAGAGGGGCAGGCAGCTTTGGAAAGATTAAAGCAAATTCATTTGTATAAATTTTGAGTCTAAAGTGGCATCTATGTGGCCAGTCTGTTAGGCAGGAGATTTGTAACTGGGGGCTTGAGAGGTAAGTCAGAGCTGTCGATTCAGATTTGGGTGCCATCTTAGAAGTGAGGAACTTATAATGTTTTTTGAGATGAATGGTTAAGAGAGAAAAAGGTGCACAAAGGCCTTTACATAGCGAGTAAAGAGCAAGAAGGTATAGGGAGCCAGGGAAATGAGGAAGAGATAAAATAGCAACACAAGGGACCACACTGAGCAGCACAAGGGCAAAGCCAGGTTTCTCTGGGCCTTTGGCAACTACTTGCACACCCAAGATCCTTTGCATGGTGCATTGTCAACTCCCAAAGCGTTTCTAATTGTCTCTACCTTCCTCTCAGCTCTGGCCAGTTGCAGACGCCCAGAACCTGAAATCTTTGCCAAGTTTTAATTCTCTCAGGAAGCTGTCATTTTGCCAGTTCTTTCATTTCTCATCTATGTTGAAGTGACCCAAATAGTTGTGTCTTTCTCTGCAACCCCATAGCACATTTCTTGAACTTCCATTGGCTACCAAATAATTCCACCCAAAGGAGCTTCTGGAGTTTCATGCCTGGGTTTCAATCCAGGCTCCATCAATTACTATCTGTGACGGAGCCAATTACTGAACCTACCACATTTGATTCAATTTGTATCCTGGGGGCCTCGCACAGTGAGGAATACAAGTAATATTTATTGAGTTGGAGTAGATTTTGCAAACCCCCTGACTCCCCATGTGTCACTCTTGCTTTGCCTCTATATTTTCATTCTGTCCACGCATGATATTTTTAGCTAAGCAGTAGAAAATACTGACCACCTCTTCAAGCAGTAGAGCAGTGAAGAACAGAGAGAAATAGATGGCAACTCTCACAGAAGAGGCATTTCCAGGATGATGAAGACCTGTGCAGAGATGTAGCGTGGAGAAAAGAACTCATGTTGTTCAAGAGCTAGAAAGGGAAAGAATATTTGTAGGGCTGATAACTGGGAAGAAAGACAGAGGGAAGGATTAAATCAAGAACACCAGGGGAAGGTGTTTGCCTTTCTTTTATTGAAATACATGTTTTTCTTTCTTTGGAAGCAGTACAAATCTTCTTAAATAGCAATTAACAGGAATCAGCAGAGAAAGCCATCATGCCAAATATATTATTCTTTAAACTGATCCTTTCCTGAACCCTTGACATTGTCATGCATGAACTGATAGAGGTATATGCCCTGGTGTTGTACGTGTGAGCCTAAGAAACGGTTTAGTAAATTCATTCAACTCAAAGAGATTGTATCTGGAACTTCTATTCAAGAAGAATTTCTGAGTAACTAAATGAATTCGGAACTCACCTGGAGTAGAATCTGTTGTTTTAATTAAAACTTTATTTTGAAAACAATTTCAAAACTATAGAAATGTGCATGAAAATTACTGTGAATTCCCTTCCTCTTGGTTTCTACCACTATTAACTCTATGCCCTGTGTCTCTCTTTAAATATATGTACATATAAACTATGTCATATAGTAATATATAATTATGCTTTCTATTTATGTATTTTTTGCTTAAATATCTGAGAATAAATTGTGGAGATCATAACCTTCTCCCCTAAATATTTCAGGATGCAACTCCTGAAAATAAGACCATGTCCTTCTGTACCACAGTGCCATCAGCAAATTCAGGAAATTTACTATTGAGACTATTTACTTCATCTACCATATAATTTATATTCAAATTTTACCAACTGTGTCTCAATGTCAACTTCCCTCCTCCCCAATGCACGATCCAATCCAAGATCATGGGTTATATTTAATTTCATGAGAGGTTTGCCTTTCGAAAGAGGAGTGACACTTCAACTAAAACAGTAAAGAAGGGAAGAAGGGATAGAAGTGGAGGAAGATAGAGTCATATTTGATGGCCTGATGTTGATAAACTAGAGGGGGAGAGCATGAACGAGGATAAAGGAGTGGGTAGGATTGGGGGCTTGAAGAGAGAGGCGTGGTGGACCCAAAGATGAATGTGAGCACTATGCAATGGTTGATCATCCTGTTGAAGTTGGACAACTTAAGCTTGTAGAATCATTAGTCTGTGACATCCTCTGGAAAGGGTCAGTGGGCCACATGAATAGAAAATGAGATGGTTAGAAAGGGCCGGCGTGGGACTGTGGAACAATAGACTTGGCGGAAGATTAAAATGAGGTTCGAGTATTAGTGAAGAAGGCACTGAACTGGCGGACTGGGTGATCAAGACTGGGAGGGAGTTAGTTAGGATCATGCGTGGGTTTGGGTAAAGTGGTGGGTTTTGAAGATTAGACAGTAAAAAGCTGGACTGGGGTTCTGGGAGAGAGAAGCTGAGCAGATGAAAGGCAAGGACCTGGCATTCCAAGCCTGGCATCTGCAGGTGGTGTGTGCCACATGATGAGCTATTCAGGCTTCATCTGGACCAGTGTGTGGCTATCATCGGTGCCTTTGGAGGCCTGCAACATAGCCAGAATGGAGGAGGAATGGTGGTTTTAGTTGATGTGGTCACGTGGATATCCATCTCACAAATGCCTGCCTGTGAATCAGCATGTGCTGACTTTATACTAACACCAGCTAACACTTACTGTGTGCTAGGCACCCTTCTAAATCCTTCACATGTGTTAATCCACTTTATCCTCTCAACAACCCCAAGAAGTAAGTATGATTAGTATTCCCTGTTTTGTAGGTGGTTAACTGAGACGCAGCGCACTTAAGAACTTTGCCCAAGGTCACACAGCTGGGAAATGGCTGAGCCAAGATTTGCACCTGAGCATTCTGGTGCCAGAGTCCTTGCTCTTAACTACTCTGCTGCCTTTATAAAAATTGATGTCCGAGACCAACAGTGACAGTGGTTCTGAATCCTTCTTATTTGTTGCTGTCCTGCGTGTTTGCCCAAGTTTGGGCACCTTCTGTCTCTTAACTGTTACTTTGCAGGATAATATAGATCCTATCTCTGGTTCTTGGAAGAAATATTTGTATTTGGCCTTTCTGGTGGAAACTTGGTGCAGATGGAAGCTTCTGTGCCTGGGAGCAGAGGCGTGCAGCATGGTTAAGTGGTGACGGACACCTTCTATAAGGTGTCGCAAAGGTCACCCCTAAAGCCACATACATAAATTGTAGCTTAAAAGTACCTTTAGTTACAAAATAGTCCTTACAAAATTTTCCAATTTATAAAATATTCTGTACACGTTAGCCACCTCTTTGTAAAATTTCACAATAAATATTTTGTAAATAAAGGTACATTTAGAGGGCAGTTCCTGTGGCTCAAAGGAGTAGAGCACCAGCCTCATATGCTGGAGGTGGCGGGTTCAAACCCAGCCCCGGCCAAAAACTGCAAAAAAAAAAAAAGGTACACTTAGTTACAATTTCCCATTTTCCCTATGCATGGCAATTTTAGGAATGACCATACATTTGGGACACCCTGTATCACAATCCTTTTCTCTATTGAATATGAGATGAAATTTTACTGAAAAAGTAAAATAAGAATTGAGCCATGTCATGGTTGGGTTCCCCAGGATGCAGATTCTGAGACAGACACAGAGTGTTTATTAAGAAGTGCTGTTGGGGTCAGACACCGTGGAATGAGAGGGGAAAAGCAGGCGTGGGCAGCTGCTGTGCAGGCCCAAGCACAGCCTCAGGGACGTTTGGAGGCGTTCACCTGGGTTGGGCCCAGCTGGCCAGGCCTTTATAACCTTGCATCTGTCAGTCATCAGATGCAGGCCCCCGGGACCAGGTGGCTTTTTGCAGCTGAGGACTCTGAAAGGTGCCGGGACGACAGGCCCAAGGGGAGCTGTGGTGGTACACCAAGGTGTCTACCACGACACTCAAAATGTAAATGGATGATAAATATGCATGATAGTGTAAAAACAAAAAGCACAGCTGCTTAAATTGTTACTCCTGCCTGCATTGATTCGTTCGGCAGGAGCTACAGCCTGCACTCCATGGGCCAACAGGTTCATGCGTCTTGCTGAATAGAGTCTGGGCTGTGACCAAGACCTTTCCAATTTCTACCATGGCAACCTCCAGCAGACATGCTGTGGAAATAGAGAGAAAGAAATCTCTGCTCTCTTCAATACTTATTTTTAAGAAAAGAGTTAAATTCAATTATTTATTTATCTTGATTATGAAAGCAACTTATGTTTACATAAGAAAATATGCATAGTACACAAAAGATATAAAATTAGAGAAAAATCATTCATAAGCCCACCAAACGTAAGTAAACAGGTAATCATTGTTAACAATATTCTAGCATAGTTTTCCTAAAATATATATACATATTTAGGAAATATATATATTCCCACCCATAGTTGAGCCCATGCTGGATGTATGGGAGGCAACAGTGTGTTGTAATTAGGAATGTGACTCTGACAGGCATGGAGGCTCATGTCTGTAATCCCAGCTCTGTGGGAAGCCTGCAGGTGGACTGCCTGAGCTCAGGAGTTCGAGACCAGCTTAAGCAGAGCAAGATTCTGTCTCTACTAAAAATAGAAAAATTAGCCAGGCGTGGTGGTGGGTACCTGTAATCCCAGCTACTTGGGAGGCTAAGAGGATCACTTGAGCCCAAGAATTTGAGGTTGCTGTGAGCTATGATGATGCCACAGCACTCAACCTCAGGGTGACTGAGTGAGATGCTGTCTCAAAAAAAAAAAAAAAAGAAAAAAAGAAAAAGAACATGACTCTGAAGGCAGAAAGAGCTGGTTTGAATTCTGTCACTTGTGAAATTTTCATTTATTCATTCATTCATTCAAAACAATAACTATTATGTGGCACTGGGATTCATTAAAAAAATAACTATGTGGCACTGGGACTATGAGGGTGAAAGGAAAAGTAAAGCCTATCCTTCATGAGCTCACATGCTAGTGGAAAGTTGCTCTTTCTAAAAAGTTTCCACGTTCTCACCTGTGAAATGCAGATACTAATACCCACCCCAATCCAGGCGCAGTGGAACGTGCCTATAATCCCAGCTACTGGGGAGGCTGAGGGAGGAGGATCACTTGAGCCCAGGAGTTCAAGTCCAGATTGGGTAACATAGTAAGACTCTGTCTCAAATAATAATACCTACCCTATTTTTAAAGAAAATTTATGTAAAATGCCTGCACATAGTCATTGCTTAAAAACTGGCAGCTATTACCATCACTAGTTTGCTTTCTTTCACTGAATGTTGTGTTGCAGTTTTCCCATGTTGGAAAAAAGACCTTGGATGGGATTACCATGGGGTAGGGTTCCTGCACCATCTGTGGGAAAACAGGTGTGTGTGTGGCTTCCTGTCAGAAGGCTGTGGCATGTGCCCCAAGAGCAGGGGTTAGTATTCCAGCAACCCCAGCAGCACAGCCCTCCTGGGCTCAGAAGAACCCCATATCCCTTTTGCTTTCCCGTCCTAGCAGCAGTACAGCTTCCAGCAATCAGCAATCAGCAATCTCTGGGTGACCTTACCTTTCCCATTTCATTTCTTCAGCTCTTCCAACCCTGTGTAACTAATTCCTTCCATTAAGTCGTCTCTGTTTGCTATATGTAGGGTTAACCTTAGGCTAGGGTTATAATACATGGCCTTTTGTGTCTGACACCTTTCATTTAGTATAAAATCGTCAAGATTCAGCCATATTGTAGCATGTATCAGGACTCCATTTCCTTTTGTTGTCAAATAATACTCCATTGCATGGATATAGCACATTTTGTCCATTTATCAGTTAATAGACATTTAGGTTGCTTCCACTTTTTTATTTTATTTTATCTTTTGCAGTTTTTGGCCGGGGCTGGGTTTGAACCCTCCACCTCTGGTACATAGGGCCGGCGCCCTACTCCTTTGAGCCACAGGCGCCCCCCATCCACTTGTCGACTATTATGAATAATGCTGGTAGTCTCACTGAATGTTGGGTTTTTATAACTAGAAGATTTGCTTCTGTGTTATTGATTGATTGATTGGTTACTTCACTGTTAAAATGCCAGCTTCCAGGAAAGATTACACATAACACATTAACATCATAGGCTGGTTTCAATGAATTTCTCAAGTATTTTTCTCAGAGCTACTTTTGAAAGGGAGAGGGTAGGAGATCCCTGGGATGAGATGGAGGTTTGGAAAAGGAGCAGAAAGGGAGGCTGGGACCCCATTTGCAACCATCTAATTGGTATGTGTAGTTAGATACTTTTTTTTTTTTGAGACTGAGTCTCACTTTCTCACCCTTGGTATAGTGTCGTGGTGTCATAGCTCACAGCAACCTCAAACTCTTGGGCTCCAGCGATTCTCTTGCCTCAATCTCCTGAGTAGCTGGGACTACAGGCACCTGCTATGACACCCAGCTATCTTTTAGAGATGAAGTCTCACTCTAGCTCAGGCTGGTCTTGAACCATGAGCTCAGGCAATCCACCCACCTTGGCCTCCCAAGTGGTAGGATTACAGGGGTGAGCCTCTGTGCCTGGCCATCAGATACTCTTTTGCTTGGAAGCCAGTGAATAGACAAGAAGGCACATTGAAATTTCCTGTCCACAAAGTCTTTACTATGGTCTGAATATTTCCCCCAAATTTGTGTGTTGGAAACTTAATCCTCAATGCAACAGTGTTTAGAGGTGGGACCTTTAAGAGGTGACTAGCTCATGAGGCTTTGTCACCATGAATGAATTAATGCCATTATCAAGGATGAAAGTATGTTAGGTCCCCCTTCCTCTCTCTCTCTCCTTCTCTCATGCTCACCTGTCTTTCTGCCTTCCTCTATGGGATGACACAGCAAGAAGGCTCTCAGCAGAGGCAGGCCCCTTGACCTTGTACTTCCAGACTCCAGAACTGTAGGAAGTAAATCTTTGTTCTTTGTAAATTGCTCAGTCTTAAGTATTCCTTTACAGTAGTACAAAATGGACTAAATCAATCTTGAAGGTATATATTTGACACTAGGAAAGTTAACTAATGAGAAAGTAAACTTATGTTTTGTTTTTATTTGGTTAATCCATGCGATGGTTTCCTGAGATGACTGCCTTATCTATGAATCAGTAAAGTAACAGCTTTTTGCATCTTCTTTTTTTTTTGATTATGGCCATATTTATTAGCAGTTTGAAGGAGAAATAATCAGGAAAATATAGCCTATGATGATTGGCTGCTCCATTTGTGTATCCCCACTGTGATAAGTACAGTGTTTTCTATATAATAGGTACTCATTAATCTTTGCTGGATGGATGAACTCAAGCCAACCTGGCCATTTGCTAGCAATTCTTTTGAAAAAAAGGTTTCATATGTGAGAGACTAACAGAATTGCTTTAGGTGAAATAGCTGGGTTATTGATAGATGTCAATTCGCTTCAAAATCTATATCTCCTGCTAGAACAATAATATACTTCTCTTGATTTTGGAAGCCAGTGTATGCAAATTGACGTGGTTTTTGTCTTAGGCATTATATCAGCTATCTATTGCTATATAACAAGCAATAGAAGGGTTCCCAGTTATTTACTTTGGTTGTGAATCTGCCATTTGAGTAGGGTTTGGTACAGACTGATTATCGCTGTTCCATGTGTTATCAGCTGGAGTGACCTGACCGAGGCTGTAGGATACACTCCCCAAAGTGGCTTGCTCACATGCCCTGCTAGTTGGGACTAGCCGTTGGTTCCTCCCCGTGGTGACCTCTCTATAGGGTGACCTGGGCTTCCTCACAACACAGTGACTGAATAAAAAAATGAGCACCCCTATGAGAACCAAGTGGAAGCTATATTGCCTTTTGTAACCTAGCATTGGAAGTCATACAATGTCACTTTCACCATAGTCACAGGCCCAGCAGATTCAAGGCGAGGAAACACAAACCCCATCTCTTGATGGGAGGAATGTCAAAGTCACATTGTAAGGACACGTGGGATGAGAGGTATTGTTGCAGCCATTTGGGGGGAAATACAGTCCACTTTAAGGTTCATTTATGATCTTTCTCCATGTACTCAATTTCCAAATTTTAAAGTTTTTTTCTGTTTGTTTTTATGATAGTATTTTTCCAGCTGTCTCCTCTAAACTTAGTGGCTAATAACATCTCACCCAGAAGCTAAAATTTTAGAAAATAATTGAAGTTGTAACACATTGTTCTTACAGTGCACTAAAGGTACCAGCTGAACATCTTTCTAGAATGGGAGTATGTCCTGCTGGGTTTATTCTTCTGTATAATTCTTATATCTGGTTTGGAGAAGAGAATAAATAGTACATGGGTAAGCGTATCCCTAAATATAATAATTAAAATCAGTGAGAAAAAATAAATGTGCACATACTGCCTGGAGGAAGCTTTAAGTCAATTTTTGGAAGGTTCTCTGGCACAGGTGATAGGTGGATGATAGGTGGATTCAGGGGAAAATCTTACAGGTGTGTAGAATAATAAGTGGTCTCTACTGTGAGGTTATTAACAACATTTTCAAAATACTAAAAATTGAAATAATTGTGCATATCTAAATATCTACATACCTCCCACTTTATATTCTATAATTCACATATTATAGAAGATGTTATATTCTATAATTCACATTTAACTCGATTTGTTTTATCACACATCTAACCATTTATCCATCCCTCTATCCATCTATCAATTCATCATATTTTTTTATGCATTTCAAAGCAACTTTCAGTCATCAGCCAATGAAGTATCATATCTTGAGTCATATTTTAAATGTGGGAGAGTTTTCCTCTTATTTCCATCTATTTTATAAAAATTGTATTTGATAAATATATGAAATCAAGTGGACTCAATCTTTTCTCATTAGATCAAAAATGAAATCTGTGAGAATTTAGTGGAGAAGTTGCCGGACAAACAAACTGTAAAGATTGTGCCTATCTTGCAAGCAACATTGTGCCTTGGCTTGAGAATGTAATAAAAACTTACACATTCTGAACTGAAAAAGAGTAATTGTGTTTCTTGAGAGTAAAAAGTCCGGCAAAAGAATAAAATGGGCATTCTACCTTTTCTTTTCCTTCAGCATTTTAGAAGCCATATTAGATTTTTATCTGTAAAGCTGGTCAAGAATTTCTCTTAGAGAAAGTGAAATCGAGACTTGAGTATATTCGTCAGAGTTCTCCAGAGAAATAGAATCAATAGGAAATATCTGTCTGTCTATCTATCTAGATATATAGAGAAAGAGATGAGAGATTTATTATTGGAATTGGCTCATACAATTATACAATCTAGGAAGTTCCAAGATATGCTATCTTCAAGCTGGAGAATAGGGAAGTCTGGTGGCATAGTCCAGTTAGGGCCCATTGGTGTAAGTCCTAGAGTCCAAAGGCCTGAGAACCAGGAGTTCTAATGCCTGAGGGCAGGAAAAGTGGATGTCCCAGCTCAAGGAGGGAAAGAGAGAGAGAGAGAATATGAATGAGAATGAATCACTTAAGCTGAAAAGTTTGAGGTTGCTGTGAGCTGAGGCCACAGCACTCTACCAAAGGTGACAAAGTGAAACTCTGTCTCAAAACAAAATAAAACAAAACAAAATACCCTTTCAGTGAGGGATAGTAATAAGATGCTCATCAAGTCAGCTTCCACTTGAGCTAAGCAATAAGCAAAAGACAACAATGAAATGGACAGCAGTGATGCCCCACTCATGTACATCATGACCATTTGATTCCCATAAGGTGATACCTTTTTGAAAGGCAGAAAGTTATCTTCTCAGAGCTATTGTGGGAATAAATGGAACAATATAAGAAAAGTTCCTGGCACCTAAATGGTTTCTACTGCTGGGAAGATGTTTCTTAATGGTTAAGACTTAGGCTTCTGTGATTCCACTGCCTACTGGCTGTGTAAGCTTGGGAAGGTTACTAACACCTTATCTATAAAATAGAGATAGGAACCACTTGTATCAGTTACTTATTATTGTATAACAAATTACCCCAAAACTTAGTGGCTTAAAACAACAGACATTTGTCATCTCACAGTTTCTGTGGATCAGGAATTCAGGAGTGGCTTAGCTGGGTCATTCTAGCTCAGGGTCTTTTGTGAGGTTGCATTCAGGATGTCAGCTGGGGCTGCAGTCACCAAGGCCTTGACTGGAGCTGGAGCATCTGCTTACAAGATGGCGTACTTACATGGCTATTGGCAGGAGGCTTCATTTCCTCACCATGGGCCTCTCTCCATAGGGTATCTTGAGAGCACCCTAACAAAATGTACCTGGCTTCCCCCTTAGTGAGTGATTCAAGAGAGAGATAGCAAGGAGAAGCTGTAACACCTTTTAAAACCTAGTCTCAGGTGATGACCGTCTGTGACAGTCACTTTTGCCACATATTATTTGTTAGAAGTGAGACACTAAGTGCAGTGCACATTCAAAGGGGCTTTAATGGGTTGTTAAGCCAAGAGCTGATGGTTCCTTCTCCCTTCAGTCTCCTATAATCCCCTGTGGTCAGAGGAGTTAGGCTTGGGGAGGGAACTGACCACACCTTCCAAGGAACTGGAGGAGAAGTATAAGTACTTACCACATCCCCTGGTGACTTCGGGTGCCTTGAGCCACAGGCCTGGCAGGTAATAGTGGTAGGAAGGTGGGGAAAGAAGTTTTAAATTGGATTGATTTGTAATGTCTGAAAAAGACCTAAAAGTCAGAAAAATTATCCAAAATATGAAAGGATGTGAAAGGCAAATTTGCCAAAAAACATTTCTAAAAACAATGATTGGAGAAAAAGAAACTGCTTCATGTCCATAGCCCATGGAGTTAAGCCTGCTCAGTAATAGCTAATCCCTATAAAGTCCTTACAATGGGCCAGGTACTCTCCTAAGCATTTCACAAATAGTCGACTCACTTAAACCTGTGAGGGAAGCATTATTATTACCGTCATCATCTCCATTTTATAGAGAAGGAAACCGAGCCACAGAGAAGTTGAGCAATTTGCCCAAAACATAAGTAGAGCTAGCATTCGAACCCAGACAATCTGGCTCCCAAGTCCATAATTGTAGCCACTAAGCTACACTGCCATGGCAACAAACCACTTTCATATGGCATTCTATTCTGGTGTGGTTTTCTTTCTGGGGTCGTTTGAAGCTAACATTTCTTTTCTTTCTTTTTCTCCTCCTTCCCTCCCTCCTTCCTTCCTTTTTTTTTTTCTTTTTAACATGGAACAAACAAAAATGCTTTTATTTAATTCTTGCTACCAAACTCCTACAAGACATTAGGATTTGATTACTATTTATAGCTCTCTGGCTAACTTCTCATTGTCTATGATTGTGGTAGTCATTGTTTAGCACATTTGGTCGCAACAACAATGTCCTGGAAAAAATTTAAAAGAGAGAAAGAACTGCAGTTAAGTTTGCAGTCCTTCAAGGTGCAGAAGGACATCGATTAAGGTGTTGAGGCCAATATTTCCGTTCTTTTCACACTGTTCATGGTTAAACTTAGTGCCTGGAGAACAGGGATTAAATAGTTAACAATGACATATTGGACTGAAATTTCCAAAATGACATTTTTCCCAAATGGTATAAACGTTAAATGAAAACATGTAAGATCTGACAGTGTGATTTAAGCTCTGAGCAGGGCTAAAGAATAACTAATACTCACCTCTTCCGGCAAACACTATAAATTTACACATTGATTTGATTCTCAAGCTTTTCTCCTGGATCCTGATTGCATTATGAGGTCTAGGCCCAGATGGGCATTTCATAAATGCTTTTTGACAATGAATAGAGGCTTATTTCGTTTTCTAGACTTGTCCCACATATATTCAGGATAAAAATGTCTCCCGTCTTGATTACCGCTTGTTTATTTATTATTGAGACTCATAATGAGTAGCGCTCGTGTTCTGACATCTGTAGTGCAATGCTTCTGTGGCATCTAATAGAAACTCTAACTCAAACCGTCTTAAATGCAAGAAAAAGGCAGAATACGTTTAATTGAGCAACTCAGTGGTGTCATCAAGAACCCAGTTCTCTTTTCTTTTCTTCCTTTCTATTTTTCAACTCTGCCTTATTTAATGTGGAGGCTTTGACCTAAGACGGGTTTTCCTCTTAGTCACAAAATGGCTGCCAGCTGCAACTGAGGTACTTGTTTCCTTGCTCATCTCGCAGGATCTACAGGGAAAAACTCTCTCTCTAGAATCATGGGATGTTAAGTCCTTTCCTTCATTCTAATTGGGTCACACATTTATTGATCCTAATTGGGACTCAGCCCTTGGAAGTGTGGAGGGTGTAGATACCCGAACACAGTTGGGATTCTGAGGGAAGGGCAAAGGAGCAAATAGATGCTAGGGAGGCTCTGAAACTGTTTTTTCTTCTGGAAGATGTAAGAATCTTGCAGAGAATTGTGAGGATTACAGATGATGTATCTAGGGTCGCCAGATTTAGCAAATAAAAATAGAGGATGCGCATTTAAATTTGAATTTCAGATACATAGCAAAGAATTTTTTAGTATAATATGTATGCCTCTTTCTACAAACACTACAAATTTACACATTGGTATGGTTCTTAGGCTTTTCTCCCAGATCCTGATTTCCTGATTGCCTTATGAGGTCTAAACCCAGAGGGCATTTCATAAATGTTTTGTTTTTTGTTTTTTTGACAAGGGTTAGAGGTCTTTAGTCTTATAGCTTTGTCCCACATGTATCTGGGATAAAAGTACATCCTTATACTAAAAAATTATTCATTGACCATTAAAATTCAAATTTAATAAGGCATCGTATATTTTATCTGGCAACCCTAAATATATGTAAAGTTCTTGGCACATAGCAGGCATTCATTCAGTGGTATTAGTGTTCTTTCCATATAAGACAAGAGCACAGTTAAGTGGCTGAATGATAAGTTTTTAACTCTTACTAGAGTGCCATGGCGTCAACCTAGCTCATAGCAACTTCAAACTTGTTGGCTCAAGAGATCTTTCTGCCTCAGCCTCCGGAGTAGCTGGGGCTTCGAGCACCCCCCGTAACGTCTGGCTAATTTAGAAATGTTAGCTTTTGACCCAAAGAGGAATTAACTGAATTGGCTGTGACTTTAAGAAGCCCCTCACCAGAGCCAGGCATGGTGGCTTTCACCTGCAATCCTAGCACTCTAGGAGGCTGAGGGGGGTGGATTGCTTGAGCTCACAGGTTCCAGACCAGCACTGAGCAAGAGTGAGATCCCCCTCATTCCCCCTCTAAAAACAACCGGGTATTGTGGTGGGCACCTGTAGTCCCAGCTACTTGGGAGGGTGAGGCAAGAGGATTGCTTAAGCCCAAGAATTTGAGGTGGCTGTGAGCTGTAACACCAGGGCACTCTATCATTCTACTGAGGGGGACAAAATGAGACTCTGTCAAAAAAAAAAAAAGAAGAAGAAAGAAAGAAAGAAAGAAAAGAAACCCCTCACCACTACTCAAAACCAGATCAAAGCAAATGTTCCTAAGTGGAAGGTCTTATTTGTATATATGGATGGCACATTATAAGACAGCAAATATTACTATGTAATCCATGAATCACTATGAAAGTTTTGAGACAGACTGCATTTTGGCCCATTATTTCACTTCCAAGAAACACAGTCAACTGTGTCTTTTCTCATTCACCTCTGCAGGTTTCGGCTTGCTCTGGTCATGAGCGTTGCTAGGAGGACTAACTTCATTTGCTTCCATCAGCGCAGATTTTACGTTTCTTGATTTTTATGTACCCCAAAACTTTTATAATGACCCATGTACTAAATTGGACCTATTTCAATGGATGTTCAGTTATTGATTTTTCCTTATCTTCTTCTGGATCTATACAGATACACCATTCTTCATTTGATTTAGAGTAAGGCTGCTGAAATTCCTAGTACAAAAGCACTAACTACAGGGATAACAATGGAGCGATTGCTCCATGTGGGTGAAGCTTGAGGTCACAGCACTGTTACTTTGCATCTGGAGGAGGCAGGAGACTCTGCAAAGCCCTCTGTTGTTGCCTTTGACTCCATTTTCTCTCACTGCTAATTCACTACTCCTACCTGTAAAATTTTGTAATATACCTCCTGAAAAGCTAAAGAAAATGCAGGCGCTTTCATTTCCTTATCGAATATTCACCATGTTACAAAAAGAATACCATATTGACTTGGCATCAAGGGGCTCAAACCCAGCATACTACATATTGTTACCAGATTCACGACAGCAATAGCTTAAGTGGATTTTATCCAAGATATCTATTTCCTATTACAGTACTGCATATTTCTAATTTGGTGTCAGCTATGACCTCATACACTTCATATCTTATGTTCTTGTCTTAAAAACCAAAAAAAAGACCCTATTTTCCTATGCAGTTTTACATAGATTTGTCTGCAATGTCTTTCTTTAAAAATTCTTTTTCTTAATTTTCAAACAGTTGCATTGGAAATATATCTTGTTCCATTTCATCACCTCTTCATTCTCCTGGGAAACCTGGTCCGTGGTGGGTATTAAGATCTTTACATTTCTCCTGGTCGGGCGATGACTTCATTGCTTTCATGCTAGCTGGGGAATCTTGTGTAGCAGAGCATCGGACCCAAGTGGAGCTGTGGGCTGCTGCTGCAACAGCCCATTGCATACACCCAACTGCTGTGTAGGGAATCCTCAAGCTGCTAGTTCTTTGCTCCTAACTCACCCAAGGGATCGCAGGCTGCTGGATGAGTATATGTGTGAGTGTGTATATATGTGTGTGTGTGTGTGTGTGTGTGTGTGTGTATGAGCAGCTGCAACAGTTGGGCACCAGCAGCAATGGACTTCCACATCATTTTTACCAACGACAGAGATAAACCATCCTCCATCCTTTATTTCCAAGCAGTGCCTCAGCTCCCGCCCCAAATGTGTTCTTCCTCCCTTCCACGACCTCTCCTCCCCCCGCACGGGTCCCTTCGGAGGGAGGCCAGGATAGCTGCGCTGCAGGCAGGATTCCCCCTTTTTTTCCGCAGTGACAGGCGGATTCCGGGGCCTCCTCGCCCCCTCCCTCCTCCGCAGCCACCCCTTTCTCAGTCACGATCTCCCCCCTCCCTTTCCCTCTTCCCTTTCCCCTTCCCTTTCCCCCTCCCCCGGCAACAGCTCCAGGCTTGGGCCCCGCCCGTTCCAGCCTCGCCAGCCCAGGTTGCTAGGGTCTGGCGGGGCAACCAAACCTGGCGTGCTAGGAGGCGCGGCACGCGCGTGCGCGTGCGCGCGCAAGCGAGCTTGTACGGGGAATCAGCGTTCTGGCTTGGGAGTCTCGAGCACCAGCTGCGCGACCAGGATGCGCGAGCACGAGCCCGAGGACGAGCGCTCTCTCCGTATTGGCTGTAACCAAAAGTGGGCGTGGCGAAGGCGGAACTCAGCGGGGCCTGAGAGGCTTCCTCATTGGTCCGAGCGCTCCGGCCGGGGCAGGGTAGTTAGCAAATTAGGCTGCGCGTTCGCGTCTGTTAGAGGGCGGGGCCGGAGGTTTCGGTTAGTTGTCTGTGCGGCTGGGGAAGGTACAGAAGCGACGGCGGCCTCAGGAGCTGTGGGGTCCCCTGCTGGAGGCGGGGGACTCAGCTGGGTGAGTAGTGGCGCCGGCACCTACCTGCCAGGCCTTCTCAGTGACACTTCGGCCCCGTGTCCACTCAGTTTTTCCCAAGCGAGGGGACTCACCCATTTCCCCTGGGCGAAGAAGAGAAGGGGCGGCGGCGCTGGTCCCCTCGGAGCGGGGCGACGGGGCTAAGGCGTCCCAGTCTGGAGTGGCCTCTCTGGCGCTTCATCGCGGAAGGGCTTCCCCGGAGTGACTGGGGCTTCATTTTGGGGTGTGAAGGAAGGCGAGAGAGTGTGAAAGAGGGGTGGCGGGTCGAGGCCGCCCCGCAGGGCTCCCCTCGGCAGCGGGTCTGCGGCGTCCCCGCCCCGCCGCCCCCGCGGCGCTAGCTCCTCGGGGCTTGCGGCGAGGGAAGCCCCTCTCCACTGGTGCCGAGGAGGAGCCATCGCGCCGGAGCCCCCTGCCCGAGTTCCGAGGGAGCCACATACTTGCCAGGGGCTGCGAGCTGCGTCCCCGGCCCTTCTGACCTTGGCTGCCCGCGAGGGTGGGCTAAAGACCCTCTGTCGGCTCCGAGGCTCCCGCAACGTTTCCCGAACAAGTTTCAGGCGTTGCTATGAAGTTTACCACGGGCATAGTGGGAAGAAGCAGAAATTGGCCCCTTCTCGGACCTTCATACCCTTTGGACCCTAATAGAAATTGAATCCTGGGGTTTGGAACCGTCTCGCAGAACGAACAGGTCCTTCTCGCATTGACACGTTTTGTGCCCACGTTGGGGGAAAAAATAACCTGAACATATTTCAGTGTAAAAGCAGATCTTCCTTCAGGGTTTTGTTTTTCGCTTCACTTGAGTGTTAAAGCACAGATGCCTGAATAAGAAAAGCCTGACCTTAGTATCTCTACGGTGTAATTAGACGAGTGCGGTGATAGTTAAGTAGTTGCGGATCATTATTCTGTTAACAATCTATTTTAATTGGCTGAAATTTAAGCTGATTTTAGAAAGTATTGGTTGACATAGAATAATTTGTTTCCGTGCATCTGACTTAGGTTTGTTTGAACGTGATGGTTATGTAGTTAATGTAAAGATACAAATTAATTTGCGAGCATGTGACTGAAACAGGAGACATAAATATGTATAGAATAGGGTTATCGTTTTAACATCTGCTGGAACATTTCCAGCTTGTTCCTTTCTTGCTGTAGGGTTACAAAAAAAGAAGTCTTTACCGAGGCTGTTCGGAATTATATGTGAATGACATTTGGATGCAAATTTGTTTTTAATTCCTTTAAGTGTTTTAAAATATTTTATTCATAGAATGTGAGGCAACTATAATTACTTGTCCCTGTGTCTTTAGTGTTGAAGGGGTTAGTATAAATATATTCCACAGCCCACTTAGGGCTCATTAATAAGTTTATAAAAGGTGTGTATTTTAAATATTTGAGAATATGATAGTTCAGTATCTACCAAGCCTTTTAATTTCTGTATTAAAAGTACTGTTTTAGGGTTGAGCATTTTTGACGTTGACACTGGAACCGGGAGTAAGGAAGCCTGCAGCAGCATTACCAGTTTGACACCACCAGTGGGTGTTTCTGTTGACAAATGCAGAGAAGAGAACATTTGGGAAGGAAATCTTTTTTTTGGGGGGGGGGGTTTGAGGGCGGGAAGGAGCCAAAAGAGAAAAGCTGTAGAACTAAAGCTGCCAGCACTGTGTATGCTGAGCATTTCACAAGTACAAGAAAACCTAATTGGGGAAAAAAAATTGCGTTTGGCTGTATTAAATAATAGAACTCCAAAAGAGGCATACTAAATAAAGGTTAACCATTCCAAGAGTGTTAAATAATCCACCATTTCAGAGTAGTTGGGGGTTCCTCATTTACAAAGAGCATCAAATCTCTTTGACTTGTCTTGCCTTTTTAACATAACTAATACAACAATTGATTTGATATATATATATTTATTAAAAACAGTTTTGTATTAGAATTTTCTTTATTTAGCATATTTCCTAAGCCTCATTTTTTTAAAAAAATTTGCTCTGTTAAAAAAAAATTAGAAATAGCATTCTTTCTCCAGAGAATATTCCTTTATTTCCTGCTCAGTCTTAATAATTTATTCATGATTTAGGGGCTTGTGGTAGGGATTTTTTTACCTCTTTATCTCAGGCTTTTGATTTTACTTTTGCAAGTTCCCTAGCTAAATCTGCCATCGTTTTTATTGTAATTTTGTTGGAGTTATTTAAATCAGAGAGTGGCATCTGTGAGTGTTCCCTGGGGCTTTAAAAGGAAAGGCTCCCATTGAAAGAAATTGCAGGGCCATCTCACATAGATGAGTAATGGAAGGTTGACTGATTGCTAATCAAATGTATTCTGTTCCAAATATACTGCATGGGGTTAAGGTAGTTTCATTTAATGAAAACCAGATTTTACATGGTTTTTCCACTTTGAAGGTACAATTTTGTTAACATTACAAACTGGAAAAGGTGGAGACATTCCTTTAAGTATGCTTTCCCCCGCAGCCTTGTTTCACCACTGTGTCCAAGAATCTGACTCTCAACAATAGTTGCTTTGTTGGAAATGACAATGACTTCTCTTTAGAAAATTAACCTTTCATTATGATTTACACCTCATTTTACTTTGTAATAGAAAATTTAGCTATATCTGAGAAATTGGCTGTAGGAAATCTGTAAAGAAAGCAGGGAAAATGAGTTTTCTTTAGCATGTCTGTTAAAATTTAACATTTTCTCCCTTCCATTTTGATAACTTTGGTGGTTATCTCCTTTATTTCTTATCGATATTAGAAGGTATACTAATATAGTACTTTATTTGGGGGCAATTATTGTGGGGATATGACTTTGTTAGGTAATAGATGCCAAGCATTTAAGAACAAATGAATCCACATGCATAGATCCAAAATGTGAGGGAAGTCCTTTAGATAACCCTTAACTTTGGTACAAGAACAAAAAAAATATGAAGCATTAAATGTTGCTTTCTAAGTAGAAAAGACAGCTTACTCAGAGCTGGGTAATTTTAGATTTTAACGGTTTGTTTTCTTTTTGTTGTTGTTTTTGGCAACAGCAAATTCTTTGATAGAGGGGGAGATAGACTCTTAAAGGTTCTTTACCATCAACTTAGGAAAATACAATTGAAAGACCGCATTTAAACTTTCTGTTTGGAGGTTGTCCCAATTTGCTTTCAATGTTAAACTCAACATTAGAAATCTTTTGTTTGTGATGCATGATTTCAGTGTTCAGATTTTAATTTTTGATAGTTTTTTGAATGTTTCCTTTGTATATAACAGTGGGTGGATGACTGAATTACTCAAAGGTCTGGTCTCATTTGAGTTTGTACATTTCTTTTTTTTTTTTAAATAACATCTTTATTCAGATATAATTCACACACTCCACAATTCACCCATTTAAAGTATACAGTTCAAGACTGTACTTTCAGGGTTCATTTGTATAGTTTGCTTGTTTGTTACTGGAGTCGTTTCCCTGAATGTGTAAGAGAGAGAGAGAGAAAGTGAGAGAGGAAAGAAAGTGATGAAAAGAGAGAGAATGAGTTTGTACATTTCTTCATACTAACGTATGAAGTTTGGTGCAAGTCTGTGGACACGTGTGAAAGCTGAAGATGAGGACCTTCTACCTAAAGAGACTGATAACATTTAAACATTGCACATTTGGGAATTACCAGAAAATTATTAGGTTAAAGGAACCTAGCCCATTTACATCTTTGAAATTGGTTGTCAGTAGTTTGAATAAAGTTCTTCACTTAGAAACATTTGTGTTTGGGATAGTTCTAATCAGGGTCAAGTGTTTGCTGTGGTCTCTATTTGGGCAGTCTATCTTCTTTATAATAATTATAATTTATTTATTGAGCCTTGCTGAATATCAGATACTGTGGCACATAGTATCTGCATGTATGTATGTGTGTTCTGCATGTATGTGTGTTCTGCATGTATCTGCATGTACATATTGCATGTATGTATGTGTGTTCTTACAATATCTCTAATGAGGTAGATGTTTTTCTTATTTCCTCAATACATGTCAGATGGGCTTAGAGAAATAAAATAATTTGCCCAGATTACCCAGCTAGTCAGCAGAAGAGCCAAAATTGCCATCCAAACCGGTCTGACTTGAAGTTGTGCTCTTCACAGCCATGCTTTTTACTTCTCTTTAGGAGTCTGATTCTCCAAGTGTACTTTGTGTTCCTACCGTACGTTATACTTGGGGTGTACTGGAGGTCTAAATAGGCTTCCAGGAGTTCATGGGTTACATGACAAGACTGGCTGACCTTTAGTCACATAGGAGGCTGGTCTCAGATCCATTATGACTGTTGGATAGGATAACCGTAAGTACAGACTTTTCTAATAGAAGGTCATTAGTTCTGTTTCTTTATAGATGAAGGTTGTACATAATCATTTATGCTCAAAGTGTGGTAGCTGTTTCTAATTAACCACTTGGTATTTCATGTTTCTGCATGTTCCATTATAACTTTTGCCTGACTTTGATTAAATTTGCCATACTAATAAAGGCTATGAAGGTACTCCTTGAATTCAATTTTGTGGTTTAGATGTACTCTTAAAATAAAATGGCAGCCATTACAATTTGCAGATAAGCATCTTTACAATTACAACAACTCCAGTGAAATAAAATCCAGAGGTGAGATTTTATAGAGGTATGTTTTTGTTTCTTAATACATAGAGGTTGGACTCTAAACATTTTTTAACTTGAAAGTAGAGTTTTCTGCTACTTAAAGCCACTTGGCGATTGTTTTGTGTTTTTCTTTAAACAAGACCCATCATTAAGAGAGCTAAATAGTTATTTAGCCTAAAAGAACACTTTTTAGAGGTCCATGTTAGGGAGGAAAAGGACTTAACACTTTTGTCTGTAATTGATGAAAAGCACTTTTGTCACTTATCAAAGGTAGAAAAGTAGTGATGAATATTGTAGGGCCTCAGGGCCAGAAATCATCTTGGCCAAAGCAGTTGTTCTACACAGATGTCGGCTATATGTAAGAACTTTTGTGGATTTCATTACAATGTACAGTTTTTCAGTGTGCATTTATTTTAATAGCTTTAATGAGGTGTTTTACATACCATAAAATTCACCCTTTTTCTGTGTAGCATTCACTGATTTTTTTTTTTAGTAAATTTATGGAGTTGTATAACTATCATAACAGTCCAGTTTTAGAACATTTCCATCTTGCCATTGCAAGTTTTTAAAACCATAGTTACTTCACCTGGGTCCCTTTATCATCAGACACTGATAAGCGAAATTGTGTAGCTCTTACAAGATGTCTTTAAAAAAATCTTCTTACACATATTATCATTTCTTGGTCCTTTTTGTATTTTCATAAGTTTTCCCCTAAACATAATACATAACAGAACATAAAGGACTGTACTACAAATGGTATAAATTACCTTGTGTTTGTGGTTTTGATTTTATTTTTGTTTGATTTTTTTTTTCAACCAGCAAATCAAATGCAGCATTCTTGGGGATATGATGGAAATACAGGAAAAAGAAATCAAGTTAAAAGTATTTATTGTGCAAGAAAAAAGTCAGATATAAGACCATGGGCAAAATAATTGGGTTTTCTGGATTTTAAGGTAACAACATTGTGCATTGTATTGTTTGGGCCCTAATCCCCTTTGATAGATCCATGTCTACTGCACATGTCATCGAGCAGGTTTCATAAAATGCAGGTATTTAGTCACATTACCTATTTGGAAATGGCTTGTCATGCAAGGTACCGTAGCTGCTTTTTGCTGCCTGCATCATTTTCTTCTTAGTTACCTTTTAGGGTGGGCTGGGAAGTAAAGCTCAACTGGGAACATAGAATTTGATCCAGTTGTACAGCACAGGTTGATCTCAGCCACGTGAGCAAATTTTCTCTTTTGTTCAGTATATTGCTTGTATAGATGGGCACTGTTGTAGGGTATATTGCTTGTATAGATGGGCACTGTTGTAGGGTAGTTTAGGATGTTATTTTTTGGGTACACATAGTAGAGGAGCAGAATGATTTGGTTGGAAGTAAAGTGTTACTGTATCTTATTTTCATTGCTTTTACATGAACGTTTCTCTGTGGAAAGGGACCCTTACAAGTGTCAGGCAGGTAAATCAGTAACTCCTTGTGTGGTAGGTTATGTCTGGATTTTTAATAACAAATAGGTTAGATACACAGGCACTGCTCTGATATTGATAGTTTACTGTCAATTTAATTATAACTGGCTTGAAATAGGCCTTTTTGTTTTGAGTACTTAACAGCTATGGCCATATGATTCTATTGTTTTGTATCCTTCATAATCTCACAGTGCTTTCTGAGAATGAAACGTCTTTGACTTAGAAGGAGATAGTGTTTCTGATAGTAAAAAACAACTTTAGTTTCTGGAAATTAACAAACAATGGATAAATAACATTTTTTCTGATTGCCTTAAATTATTTTAGGTAAGTTGTAGTTTCAGATCCCCATTTTAGATTTTGTATTATTTTTAAAGATTAGATTCTTGATTATATTAATCCGATTGAACACACACAGTTGATAATAGTAAGAACAGCTTACTAACTTGGATTTGCCCCATTCACCTGACATCAGCCAATTGTAGAAACTAGTTTCCTGCTGAGTAGAATCCTTCAGAGTTTACCAGAGCTGGTTAAGACATGACATATCCTAGAATTTATCCACACACCAAGACACACACCATGCCCTGGTTTGTGAGCCTCTTATGGGGCATATTGACTTTAATTGCCGGTAATCTTTATTACTAATATTACTAAATTCACGTTTAGCAATGCAAGAGAAAAGAGAAAGTTTGATCTTAATTGTACTTATTGAAAATAGTTGGCTAATTTTGTGCAAAGTGGTGTTTTGTACTTCATCAGTTATTTCTCAGATTATTTGTATTACATCTTGAGGATCTGTTCTTCACTTTGTTCTTTTAGCAGATACTTAATGTGTACTTACTGTGTGCCTGACTGTGCTAGAGGCTGCATTGAGTGATAAATAAAATGGAAGTTGGCCCTGTCCTTAAAGAATTTAGTCTTGAGATGGAGGCAGAGGAGAACTACGGAGCACATTGTGGGTAAAATGGAACCTCGTATAACTCAGGAGTTAGGAGTGCTGAGCCCCCACCCCCCACAGTTAAAAACCTGAGTATAACTGTAAACATTTTTTGTGTGTGTGTTCTACGCATTCAGAGAAACTTCTCTGGTAATGAACTATAGAAATGATTCCTGAAAGTAGTCTTTGTAAGGATAATATTGGACTCTCCCAAAACTTAACTACTAATAGCCTACTGTTGACTTACCAATAATATAAACAATTAACATATTTTGTATGTTATATGTATTGTATACTTTATTATAATAAAGTAAATCAGTAAAAAGAAAATGTTATTCAAATTATAGAAAGAAAATATACTTACTGTTCATTAAGTGGATCATAATGGTCTTCATCCTTGTCATCTTCGTGCTGGGTAAGGTGAAGAGAAAGGGATTGTCTTGCTGCCTTGGGGTGGCAGAGATGGAGGATGTGGAAGGGGAGGCAGGTGTAACTTTTACTGGAAAAAGTCTGGGTATATGTAACAGGGGAAGGGTGGAGAATCTGTTCTTGGGAAGGAGGTAGGATGGTCGCCCTGAGGAAGTAACATTTTAGTGAGACCTGAAAGGTGAGAAAGACCTGCTCAGGTTGGGGAAGTTTTCTAGTCTTAAGGTACAAATGCCCTGAGGTAGGGTGAGAGAGAGACAGGGAGAAGCTTTTGAAAAACAGAACTGAAAGAAATCCAAAATGGCTAAAAAGTAGAGAATCAGGTAATGAAGTGGAAGTAGGCAGGGGCCAGATCTTGAAAAGGCTTAGTAGGCCATCTGCTGGGTTTTTCAACTTGTTTTAAGTCTCCTGGGAAACTATTGAAGATTTTAAGCAGGGATGGGACACGAAACGAAATGCTACTAAAAACAAGAGTTTTAACTAATGGAACCTTGATAATTTACCCAGAAGGTCATAATCTCTTCTTCCATCATCTCATTAAAAATTTTGCAATTGCTCCCTTGATTGTCATCTGTGGTGTTCTTGTCATTGTTTTTATAGATACCGCCTTTAATTTTCTAAAGGCGCTTTTCCCTTTATCTTTCACCATTCTGTTAACCTATATAGGAACGTCATTTCTATTTATAACCAAATTAAAATATTTTTTCTAACATTTTTAGCTCTCTTCCATATTAAAACTTAAAATTCTTTGTTGGCCCCTCACCCCACACACACACCTTTAATCTGTGGGAGACATTTAATGTTCTAAACAAAATGTTTCATTAAATATCAACATTAAAATTGCTTAATTCTTTTGTTTTTTTCTAGGTACAGTGTCTTAGGTCTAATGTAATATTTCTCAGCATTTATGCTACTTCATATTTTATGAAATAACATTTGCGTACTTACAGTGTTTTCAGAGAATTCATTAATACTGTATAGGAGCAACAATACCTTATTAAACTGGTCTCTGTCAAACTTTTTATGTGAAAGTGCTGTTGTAAAGGTGTTATTTTGTATATCCTGATTTGTTTCTTCCTACAGTAAGCATCTTTATATGCTGGGTTTTGGGGGAAATCTTTAGCCATGCTAAAGTTTTGCTTGCCTTGATAATTGAATGAACATTCATTTAGGTCTTCCTTGGTGTGAAGTTCATGCCTGTATAGAATGCTGATGCTCACTTTTTCCCTCCAAGAATAGCCACAGCTCCCAGCGCTCTTCCGTCAGATTCTTACTTTGTTTTTTTCTTTCTTTTTAATATTTATTTATTTTTTTATTGAGACAGAGTCTCACTTTATCGCCCTTGGTAGAGTGTTGTGGCATCACAACTCACAGCAACCTCCAACTCTTGGGCTTAAGTGATTCTCTTGCCTTAGCCTACAGAGTAGCTGGGACTACAGG
>NW_003852446.1:3906372-3947236 GCF_000181295.1 Otolemur garnettii
CCGCCACAACGCCCGGCTTTTTTTTTTTTTATGGTAGAGATGGGGTCTCACTCTGGCTCAGGCTGGTCTCCAATCTCTGAGCTCAGGGCAATCCACCCACCTAGGCCTCCCAGAGTGCTAGGATTACAGGCATGAGCCACCACACCCAGCCCAGATTCTTCCTTTGGAATCTACTTTTTTTTTTTAAGAGACAGAGTTTCACTTTATTGCCCTTGGTAGAGTGCTGTGGCATCACAGCTCACAGCAACCTCCAACTCCGGGGCGTAGGTGATTCTCTTGCCTCAGCCTCCTGAGTAGCTGGGACTACAGGCACCTGCCACAATGCCCGGCTGTTTTTTTTTTTCTGTTGCAGTTTGATGCAGCCTTAACTTAGCTTGCTTTTGCTGTGAGTTCTTAGGCTTTCCAAACCATTCTATACCTACTTTGTATTCTGTCTGTGTTGCTTTAATCATTTTCCCCCCATTTTTTAGTAATTTGAGTTTGCAGTCCGCTTGGGTCATTACTTTTTTCACTTTTTATCCAGCCCAGGACATTTGTTTTGAAAGATTTGCCTCATTTCAGATTTTAGAGTTTGAAATTGATGTGCTAGTAGTTTCTCTAACATCTAGAGCTATTGTCCTTGGTTTAGAGTTGCATTTTTGAGTGCAGGGTTAGTAAAGGAAGTTTTACTGGTCTGTCTTTGGCTGACTTTATGCTAGGGTTATAGTTTGGGTATCTTGTCACCTGTTCTTGTTCAGGCAGCTGAAAAGTTATCAGTCATCATATGGTAAGTGATAGGGATGCAAAAACAAGCTATGGTTTTCTGCCCTTATAGAGCTTGTAAACCAGCAGAAGAGGCAGAAAACGACAACTAAAGTACCATGCGGGTGACATACGTGTTCAGATGGAAATACTGGTTTTTGGTACTCTATGTCAGAAGAGGTACACTCGACATAGACTTAAAGTGACTGGGAAGGGAAATGATTTCTTAGTGCTTGTGATGAGTCTTAAAGGAGGCCCAGACACTAAATGGGGGATGAGGTTTATATGCAGAGTGTTTATTCAAAGACACAGGTTTAAGTATGGGCATATAAAGCTGGGAGAATTGCAAGAAGTAACATGGATTTATGTATTACCTGTTTTGATTTGATGATTGTACCAAGCTACATCCCAGATTTTTTTTTTTTTGATACAGAGTCTCACTATGTTGCCCTCGGTAGAGTGGCATCACAGCTCACAGCAACCTCCAACTCTTGAGTTTAAGCAATTCTCTTGCCTCAGCCTTCCAAATAGCTGAGACTACAGGCACCCGCACAATGCCTGGCTATTTTTTGGTTGCAGTTGTCATTGTTGGTTAGCTGGCCCAAGCTGGGTTTGAACTCGCCAGCCTCGGTGCATGTGGCTGGCACAGTAACCACTGTGCTACCAGTGCCAAGCCTGCTTTTCATTTTCTTCAAGAACTTTTCCTTTGCATTCATGACTTGGCCTAATTGGACTAAGAAACCTACCTCTTCACTTATCTTATTACCTTTTGTCATGCCCTTCTCACTACACTTTATCATTTCTAGCTTTTGATTTAAAGTGAATAATACGTCACTCTTAGAGGCCATTGCAGGGTTGTTAATTGGCCTCGTTTTAATATTGTCTCAGGGAATAGGGAGGCCTGAGGAGAAGGAGAGTCAGGGAATGGCCAATGGGTGCAGTTCATGGTGCCCCAAAACAATTACAGTGTAACATCAAAGGTGACTGATCACAGATCATCATAACAGATATAATAATAATGAAAAAGTTTGGAATATTGTGAGAATTAACCAAAATGTGTCACAGAGATGCAAATTGAGCATGTGCTGTTGGAAGAATGATGCCCATGGACTTGCTCAATGCAGGGTTACCATATACCTTCAATTTTACTATTTTTTTTTGCAGTTTTTGGCCAGGGCTGGGTTTGAACCCATCACCTCCGGCATATGGGGCTGGCACCCAACCCTTTTGAGCCACAGGCACTGCCCCATCTATACCTTCAATTTTAAAAGACACAATAAAGTGAAGTGCAATAAAAGGAAGTATGCCTGTATTTACCATTAAGCAGAACTAATATTCTCTAAAGGTATTGCTTATTTATCATGTGACTTGCCCTACTTATGTCCCTTAAATTGGACTTTAAATGTATTACCACACTGAGGTAAAATATTTGCCCTACAAAAATGCCCTTTGGGGATACAATGACTTCGCCAAAGAATCATCAATCATACAATAGCCAGTTAGTTAGATGGAGGATTTTGTTTTTACTTATTTATTTTTTACTCATCAGCCTAGCTTACAGAAACCTCAAACTCCTGGGGTCATGCAATCCTCCTGCCTCAGCCTCTCCAATAGCTGAGACTACAGGCGCCTGCCACATCGCCTTGCTATGGAAGGTTTTTTTTAGCATACCGTAGTAGATGTTTGCCATTTTGGGTTGCCCAGTTTTTTTAAATTGATGATTTCATACATTATAAGTCCTACTTTCCCACATAACTTGTATCCCCAGTCTCTCTGGTAGCTGGGAAATAGGCTTGTGACCTGATTTGACCAGTGAGTTACAGAGACTTATGTATAGAAGTGAGCATTGTGAGCAATCATGTATAATCCACTTGATGACCGGGCGTCATGTTGACAGAGGTATTTGGTTTTTAAGGAGTGGCATTGTCAAGGCTTAGGGGATTCAGTCCTGAGTTTATATGTGCTAGGTGATGGTGGCAATGTATGTGTGTGTATATATACTGTATATAGATGTTTTTTATTGGTATTTATCTGTTTGTTTTCTCTGATTCTCTGGGATTTATGGTTAGATGTCTTACATTAATTTTGGAATATTTTTAACCATTCTCTCTTTAAATATTTCTTCAGTCTCCTTCTCTTTCTGGTCCCAATTACTAGTGTGTTCGATACTTTGATAGTGTCCCACAAATCTTGAATATTCTAGCTTTCCCCCCCACTATTTTCTCTGTGTTTTGAGATAATGTATGTTGACCTGTCTTCAAGTTTCACTGATTGTTTCCTTGGCTGAATTGAAACTACTGATGAGCCCATTGAAGGCTTCTTTGTCTCTCTTAACTATTTTTCATTTTTAGCACTTTCATTTTATTCTTTCTTAGAATTTCTCTACTGAAATTACCCATCTCATTTTGCATGTTTTTCTCCTTTTGAGTTAGAGCCCTCAATATGTAACATACAGTATTTCACATTTCATTTTAGATGTTTTCAACATCTGTTTGATTCTGTCTGTTCCTGATAAGCTTTTTCTTTTCCTGAGTGCTCTTTTTTATTTTTTGCCTTTTTTAGATCTTGTGATTTTTTTTTGTTGTCACAAGCCTGACTTATTGTGTATAACAATGGAGACTGCAGTGTATAATTTTTTATCTCTGTAAATGGGCACTTCTTTCTGCTAAGCCTTTAGTGCTGAGATTTAAGTTAACCTAGTTAGGAGTTGGATTGTGTTTGTTTTTGGTTGTGGTAGTGGTGGTTATCCTCAGTGTGCTTTAGTCTTCAAATTCTCTGAGAAATACTTTGTAATTGGGCAGGGAGTTGGTTTACTAGGAGTGTGTGTCCCATTCTAAATTTCTTTCTTTCTTTCTTTCTTTTTTTTTTTGGACACAGAGTCTCAAGGTGTGGCCCCTGAGTAGAGTGCCATGGTGTCACAGCTCACAGCAACCTCCAACTCCTCTTGGGCTTAAGTGATTCTCTTGCCTCAGCCTCCCAAGTAACTCGGACTATAGGCGTCCACCACAACGCCCGGCTATTTTTTGTTGCAGTAGTCATTGTTGTTTAGCAGGCTCGGGCCAGGTTCAAACCCACCAGCCTTGGTGTATGTGGCTCGTGCACTACTGACTGAGCTATGGGCACCACCCCATTCTTAATTTCTTGACTCTCCTTTAAACTTGATTGTCTTGATTTGTCCTTTCCCCCAGTAGTATTCTGCTGTTACTGTTCTTGGACGTTTGTTAGTTTGGAGATGGGTAGGAGGAGTAGGGTATGGTCTCTGTTTTTCTGAAGACTTGTCTTCCATAGTGGACATAGGGGAAGAGAGGATCTGAGTGTAGAGTCTTGCCCCTCAGGATTACCTGTTGTGATGTCATCTAGGTCTGCATCACAATCAGAATCTGGCACTCCTCCAGGTTCTCTCCTCTTTGAGTGCCTGGGGAGAGTTGGTAGAGGAAGATCCTGCAGAAGGTAGGGGTCTCCCCAGTTTCTGTGACTGGTGGTTTCACAGGGGCCTTTCAGTAAGCCTCATCAGCTTTCACTGTTTTTTTTTTTTTTTTTTGCTAGCTTTTATCTGAACTCCTGTTCTTGATGTCCAGTTGCAGTTTACCCCAGGTGAACACAAGGTTGTCTCCTCTCTCCCTGCAGGCACTGTCTCTACTTATTTTTTGAGCCAAGTGGTTGCTCTGTGTTGGGTCTAAAGAAATTCATAAATTTGAAATTGGTTCAGCAATTTTTTATTGTAAGGGGGTGTAGCTGTGTTTCGTCCAGCTCTATTCTACGATTAAAGCCAGAAATTTTGATTACTTTTAAAATTTAACATATTAAGTCTAACTATTATTCCTATCATCCTGAATAAGACCAAGATTTTAGAATGGATCTCTTAACCCTTATCCCCTCTTCCTTTTAATGTTTATGTGTTAGTTTTGCCTTGTTTATGCCACATTAAACCCTAAAAATAGTGAATATTTACTCACCAACATGTTTCTCAGATATGTTTGCTTACCATTCTTTATTCATTCCACTTCTTTCTTGGTTTATTTTCCTTCTTTATACTGTTCAAATAGTTCTTTCAGTAAGGGTCTGTTAATAGTAAACTTGGTCTTGGTGTTTCTCAAAGTGTCTTCACTTTTTCTCATGATTGTTGAACTGGGTATAAAATTTGGGGTTGACAATTATTTTCCTTGAGTACTTTGATAGTTATTATTTTGTGTTTTGTCAAGTCTTGTTTCCTAATGAGAAATCTCTAGTCATTTCTTTGTAGGTAGATAATTATCTCTTGTCTTGGGCTACTTTTAAGATTTTTTTTGGCTCGGCACCTGTGGCTCAAGTGGCTAAGGCGCCAGCCACATACACCTAAGGTGGCCGGTTCGAATCCCCAGCCCGGGCAGCCAAACAACAATGATGGCTGCAACCAAAAAAATGGCCAGGTGTTGTGGCGGGCGCCTGTAGTCCCAGCTACTTGGGAGGCTGAGGCAGGAGACTCACTTGAGCCCAGGAGTTGGAGGTTGCTGTGAGCTGTGATGCCATGGCACTCTACCGGGGGGACAGCTTGAGGCTCCGTCTCAAAAAAAAAAAAAAAAGGTTTTTTTCCTTGTTTCCAATCTGTAGATTTTTTGTGGATTTGTTTTATTTATCTTGCTCTTCTTTGGAGTATTCCTTCCATTAGTTTGAGGATTCATCGTGTTTTCAGTTGTGGAAAAAAAAAAATCTCAGCCATTATCTTTTAATATATTGTTTCTCTCCCATTTTCCATTTATGGAATTATTATTTAGATATGCATTGGAATTTTTCATTGTATCCTCCATATTGTTTGAATTTTCTTTAATATTTCACATTTCTACTGGGTAATTTCTCAACATCTACTTTATAGTTCACTAATTTTCTCTTTAGCTGTATAGTCTATTTGTTAATCTATTGTGAAAATAAGTAATTCAGAATCTAAGCTGTTTGAACTCTAAATTATTTTGACCTTAAAGGAATGGGATTATGGGGCCTGAGTCACAGGACAGGCAGCTATTTCTCTGTTCATAGGTTAGATGTCTTCCTTACTTGGCATTGTTTTATAAAAAGTTGGTAATGACTAAAGGGTTGTAGGAAAGACCCTTTCATTTTCACTTTTGATCTTTATTATGGATTAACTTCATTCTTATCTTTCTCTCACAAAGACAGTATCTTAAGATGGAATGTCAAATATATTCTTTTTAAGTTGGGAAGGAAATTAAAACATGCCAAAGGAAAAGAAAGCGAACTGTAACTTTCTAAATTGTTGTAACTCTAAACCAGCTTTGTATAGAAAGTGTTATGATTCCACTAAATTTCTTTGTTTTCTGCCTATAGAAACAAGAATTTACTTTTGACTTTGGAATACTGGTTCCATTTCTCTGGAGTCTATTGTCTCCCAAATGGCCATTCCCAGCTTTTCACTCGAATAAACTCCTTAAAACTGGATCTGATTCTTTCAGTTATTTCAGGTTGACATATTTATTGAGGGTTTCACTAAAAAACAGTTGCTTATATTTTTAAATTTAAGAATTTATTTCTTTCATTTTCTTTCAAATTTGCTTTTCAGTTTTTACAAGGGCATATTCTTTTCTATGAATATTTAAAAATATAGTTACAAGTCTCCTTCAGATTATTTTTTTAACTGTAGTTTTTTTTTTTTTTGAGACAAAGTCTCACTATGTCACCTCAGTAGAGTGCTGTAGCATCATAGCTCACAGCAACCTCAAACTCTTGGGCTTAAGTGATTCTATTGCCTCAGCCTCTCAAGTAGCTGGGACTCCAGGCGCCTGCCACATGCCTGGCTATTTTTTGTTGCAGTTGTCATTGTTGTTTAGCAGGCCTAAGCTGGGCTCAAACCCAACAGCTTCGGTGCTTGTGGCTGGCATCACAACCACTGTGCTACAGGCGCTGAGCCTTAGCTGTACTCTTTTTTTTTTTTTTCCAGTTTTTGGGTGGGACTGGGTTTGAACCTGCCACCTTTGGCATATGGGGCTGGTGCCCTACTCCTTTGTAGGGAGGGCGCTGCCCCTTAGCTGTACTTATTGAGGAATAAAATTTCCCATCTCTCTTTCCTCCTTCCAATTTTTTTGTGCTTGTTGTGGTTTTTTTATTTTTTATTTTTTTGTAGTTTGCAGTATTTGACAATTTGGGAATTATTTGCCTATGCCTGGTGTTATGAGATGCTCTTTTGGGTGGTTTTGCATTTGTCTCTGCTGGAACTCTTGGAGTTCAGTGCTTCTGGAGAATTTTTGAGCTATTTTCAAATGGTTCTCTGGTGCTCTTGGGTTTTTCCTTCTGCTTTGGTCACTTTTTCTATGCGTGGTTCTGGGCTGTAGCTTTTTTTGGTTTTTTCTTTTTCACCCAAACCCTTTGTGTCGTTTGGCTTTGTGCTATTGGTTCACCTCCAGCTTTCTTTCCCATGTACAGACTTCAGGCAACTTCTCCAGTTTCCTGGTTCTGTAATTATTTGAGTTTGTAGCCCTTGGTTTAGAGGGCAGGAGTGAGCAGGTCTTTGTCCTGTGAACAATCTCATTTAATAGTAAGTAGTTCAAGCAGTTAAGAACCAGGAAGTAGTTATAACCACAGGCATCCTCTAACTTGAACAAGTTATTTAACCAAAAGTTCATATAGATGTTGATTGTATAGTGCACACTTCAGATATGTGATAGGAACTGTGTTACTAAAAGACTGGATTAGTTTCCTGGGTAAACCTCATGAGACTGTTCTTCCTGTTATGCAGTTGAAATTCATATGGACTTATGAGTTCTTTGGGACTGTAATCAGTATATAGTGGTTGATTTCTGTAGAAAGGTGCATTTCAACATTTTCAGTGAGAAGGGAGTGTAGTGGTTTCCAACCTCAGTTGTTTCATTTAGCTCTATTCCAACCAGTCCCTGTTGTTACAAACCTTAGCCTCTTTTCAGACCTGCCGCTTATACTCAGCCATGACCTTGCTTCCACTTTACTAAAAACCTTGAGCCTTCTGGTTGATTTTCTGGCTCCATCTACAAATTTATCAGCACCTACCTTCCCCAAATTGCCCTTTCCTCCTGTCTCAGAAGATGAAATGCTTCTGCTGTTGAAGACCAGTCCCTTGTCAGAGGCCCTTAGCATTGCTCCTTCTTCTTTGGCAGCCTTCTTCCATCAGTTATTCCCTGTCTTCCCATTGTGTTCCTAGTGGTTCTCAGTTTGAGGGTCGGATTTTGCCCCCAGGGGACTTCTGGTAAGGTCTGGAGACATTTTTGGTTGTCTCAACTGAGGGATGGTGGTGATTTGTGTGCTGCTGGCTTCTAGTGGGTAGAGGCCAGCAAGGCTGCTGAACATCCTACAATGCACAGGACAGTCCCCACAACAAATTACCTGGTCTAAAATGTCAGTAGTGTTGAGATAGAGTAACCTTGCTGCTTCCTTGGGGTCTCACTTTTGATCCCTTTGTTTTTCTTTGCCCATTAACTTATGCCTAAGGTTCTCATCCTAGAAAACCTTCCCTGAACCGCTCCTCTCCTAGCTACCTAACCTTCTTCCCTTCTCATCTAATCTTCTGAAAGAGTGGTCTGTACATAGTCTATCTATTTCTCATTCACTTCTCAAACTTCAGCTGTTGCTCTCTGGCTTCCCACCACCATCACTGCTCAAACATTTTTTTGCTGAGATTGCCTGTGACTTCTGGTGTGATGCATCTAGGGGATTCATTTAGTCCTATTTTACTTGACATTTTTGTTGCACCTGACACTGTTGATCACTATCCTAATTCCTCGGAATTCCTCATCCATCTATCTGCTGGGAGCACCTTTTAGACTCTCAAGGCTGCTCTGGATTTATTTTTATATTTGTTTTCTTATTTCATTGGGTTTTAATGTGGGAAGAAAGATAAACATGTGTTTTAAGTTTAACTATTTTAAAGTAGAACTTCGGTGCCATTTATCTCATATGGATCCCTTTTCTCTATTGTAGACATCATGGCCAAGAATGTCTTTTAGAGTAAATAAATATTAGTGTACACGTTTGATCATTTTCTTCAGACACTGGCCTTAAATCCCCCTTGAGAATCATGGGGGTGATGGTAGATGAGTCACATGGGAATGTCCCACACCTATAAAGAACACAGAGGAAACACTGCTGATTTGCCTGAAGGAAATGTTGCCTGTTAAAAATTTGTATTGTATTGGCCAGTCTGGCCAAAGGATTTCTCATTTCTGTTGGATTTTTAAAATTACTAGTAAGATTGAACATTTACAAGATTCATTTATTGGCCATTTATATTTTCCTGCATTTTCTTTTCATGTTAATGATGGGTTCCCCCCCCCCCAATACCCTTTGGTAGGGTTTCCTTAATTCTTTGAACATGAAATAAGTGAACACTGCCAAATGTAAGATAGGTTGCTCATTTTTTAAGGTTTAGATGTATTATGATCTGATTCTTGGAAAATGAAAATCCACTCTTGATTTTTGGATTAATAATACATACCTTATAAGGTGGCTGTGAAAATTAAATGAAATAACATAGGTGAAGTGCCCAGCACAGTACTTAGTCCATAACAGGCAGCAGTAAATACTAGTTCTTTTTGTTCATTCTTCTTTGCCAGATTATTAAAATAACTACAGTACTCCATACCTTAGAAAAATCACATGTGTTTACCGAACCCTCGTTAAATGAAGGGCAGCATGCCAAATACCTTGAGGGAGACAGAGATGTTTAAAGCTGCTTCCTGTCCAGGGATAAATATTAGCTTACTGTATATATTTTTATATTTATAGGCCTTTTCTTTTTTTTACCTGCTGTTCTGAAAATGTTTCAGTCTTTGAACTGTGTTATTGTATTTGAGCACAGACTACTTTAAAGGTTGGTTTACCACATTTAACCCATTACATCTCTATGAGAGTAGTTATTAGCTCCATTTTATAGATGGGGGTCCTGAAAGGTGATTTGCCTAGCTTCTGGCTGGGGTAAAAACAGGGTCTATTGGGATGCAGAAAAGTGCTAACCATTATATTTCCAACCTCAGTAGGTGCTGTATAAATACTTGTGAATGAATAAACAATCTTTTATTAAATGATATATTAAGCCTATTCCTAAATCTTATCTCTACTCTTATTGTTTTACTCACTCTCCTTTATATTATATCTGGCTAAAATTAGCATGAAGAGTCAATTGTTGGTAAGGGAGGACTTTGGAAGTCAGGAGATACACACATTGTTCTAGTCATAATGAGAAAGGGCTATGAGGGAAGATTGATGTACTTACACTAATTGTACTTGCTAATTTAACTTTTTGCCCTGATCCTGATTCTTTCAAGACTACCTTTCTGGTTTCTGTAACAGCTGCAAAGGGCTTCCTAAGTTTTGGGCCAAGGTAAGTGACATAACTTGTTGCATTCTGAGGATGACTGTGTTGTTAATAGATTTTCTTTTTCATTTTAATCTCTAGTAAAGTAGGACTTTTTTTTTTTGAGACAGAGTCTCACTTTTTACTATGTTGCCCTCAGTAGACTGCCATGGTGCCACAGCTCACAGCAACCTCGAACTCTTGGGCTTAAGCAATTCTCTTGCCTCAGCCTCCCAAGTAGCTGGGACTACAGGCACCCACCACAATGGCTGGCTATTTTTTGGTTGTAGTTGTCATTGTTGTTTGGCAGGCCTAGGTTGGATTTGAACCTGCTACCTCCGGTGTATGTGACTGGAGCCTTAGCCTTAGCTTATAGGCACCTAAAGTAGGAAAAATTAGCAATTATAATTATGCTCAGAGACTTGAGGGTAAAACTTTTTAGGTGGATGAACTAGCAGATACACAACTTTGATGGAATAAGGAAGTGATTACTGTTTCAGTTTATTCTGTGGTTAGCTTTTTAAAGTTGGTTGTTTTGGATAGTAAAATATGATCTTTTAGTAAAAGTGATACAACCCTGTATAGTATTGGAGATGGCGCATCTATAAGCTTACTGCAGAGAGTAAGTAGTATTAACACCAGTACTACTGTCTTTTCTCATACAGAGAGTAAATAGTAACACTAATGCTAGTATTTTTGTTCCCACAACTGTAACCCCACCCATTTCTCCAGACCTATTTTAAATTCTATCTCCTGTGTAGAACAACCTCCCTGTCTGAAGTGAGTACTCTTTTCTTTAAAATTTATAGCCCTTTTGATGTATAGTTCATTTGGTAATCATGAAAATGAATTATCTTGCCTATTATCTTTCTATGTTACTTTGTCATTTTTTTTCTGTGACAAGGTCTCACTCTTGTCATCTAGGTGAGACTGCAGTGGTGTGATCATAGCTCACTGTAGCCTTGATCTCCTGGGCTCAGGTGATCCTCCCACCTTAGCCTCCCAAGTAGCTGGGACTGTAGGCATGTACCACTTCTTATTTTTGTAGAGATGGGGTCTCACTGTGTTGCTCAGGCTGGTGTTAGTCTCAAACTACTGGCCTCAAGCAGTCAGCTCCTGCCTTGGCCTTCTAAAGTCCTGGGATTACAGGTGGGAGCCATCACACCTGGCCAACATGGTACTTTGAATCTTGTGATGTTTAACTCTTAATGAATCTAGTAAACATTTATTGGAATACCTATACTCTTCTAACCTCTGAACATAAAGTTTGCATGTATTCCAGTTTCACAATTGGATTGTAAGATACTTTAAGGAAGGACTGTGATGTGTGCTTATGGCTTCATGAGATTCCTTTATACTTAATAAAATGTGGCAGTGAGTGATTACTGTATTTTGTCATGTATAATGCTTACCAATGTTTTTGGCCCAAATTTTCAGGAAAAAAACTCATTGGTTTATAAGGTGGCTTTTTTAATTCAAATTTTTATTTGTTTATATCTAGGTACTTGTTTTTGTATTGTAAAGGAATTATAGCATTTTTTAACATAATGGTATAAGAAATTTTGTGTGTATGTCTGGGCTTTATTTAGATATTTTACTTGAAAGTAAATAAAATTCAAAATAGAATCATGCACATGACAAGATGATAATTACTATGCCTATAAATAAATGATTACTTTCATGAGGAATATTTAACATTAGTTATTCTTTTTTATTTTAGTTTTTTTTTTTTTTTTGAGAAAGAGTCTCACTATGTTGCCCTTGGTAGGGTGCCATGGTGTCATAGCTCATAGCAACTTCTGAGTCTTGGGCTTTAGTGATTCTCTTGCCTCAGTCTCCTAAGTAGGTGGGATGGGACTATAGGTGCCAGCCACAATGCCTGGCTATTTTTGTTGTTGTTGTACTTGTCATTGTTGTTTAGCAAGCCTGGGCCAGGTTTGAACCTGCTAGCCCCAGTGTATGTGGCCAGCACCCTAACCATTGAACTACGGGCGCTGAGCCTGTTTTAGTTTTTTTGAGACAGAGGCTCACTCTGTAACCCTGGGTAGAGTGCCGTTGGCATTATCATAGCTCACAGCAACCTTGAACTCCTGGGCTCAAGTGATCCTCTTGCCTCAGTTTTTTTTTTTAATTTTTAGTAGAGATGGGTCTCCCTCTTGCTCAGGCTGGTCTTGAAGTCTTAAACTCAAGCACTCTACCTGCCTCAGCCTCCTAGACTGCTAGGATTACAAGCCACCATGCTCAGTGTAACATTAGTTGTTCTTAAAATAACTTTAAAAATTTAACTATAAGATTATAATGGCATGGGAATAAAGCCCAAAGAATGTTTTAATAGATTTAAAATATATATATATTTTGGTTGTTGCAGTTTGGCCGGGGCCAGGTTCCAGCCCACCATCCTTGGTATATGGGGCCAGTGCCCTACTCCTTTGAGCCACAGGCGCCGCCCTAGATTTAAAATATTTGTTAAAGAATAATTTGCTTGGGTTTGTAGATTCTACTTGCTTTCATTTGTCACTGCAAAAAAACAAAGAGTTCATTAAAAATCAAAGCAGGAAGAATGATGCTTTAATGAGACATTTATTAATAAGAGCAACCACAAAAATGTGTTAACTTATATCCTAATACAAAGCATAGAGGCACTGTAATATGATTGCAATTAGTAATGCAAAAAACCAACAAGAACCTTATTTGTTATTTGGTTCTTCTGGTGCAGTAAAAAGATAAGAATGCATGGCTTCTAAGTCTAGATATTAATATAGTACATGCCAGGCATTGTTCTAAATGATTGTAGATATTAACTTGCAGCAATCCTAACAGGTATGAACATTCATCTCATTTATCAGATGAGAAAACTAAGGCACAAAGTGTTTAAAAATCTTGCTTAAGGTCATGCATGTACTGACTAACAAAGCTGGAATTCAAATCTAGATAACTTGTCTTTATGGTCTATACTTAACCTTTTATGGCAAACTGAAAAAAACTTTTCTTGGTCAAATATTTGTCCAGATGATCTCCTTGGCATAATAGATCTTCCATTGCCATGTTGACATCATGCACTCATGTCCAAGAAATTTTATGTACTGATAACAAATAGTACTACTCATGTATAATGGGCATCCTTATTTTTCCCTCAAACATTTGGGCAAAAAAGTGTGCATTATACATGACAAGATAGTAGGTATTTGGTATATTATTTATGTTAAAATAGAGTTTAAAACATCATTTTCCTTTTTAGAACCAGTCTAGCACTTGACTGTGATAACTGGAGTTTTAAAAAAAATTGGTCCATATATATTTTCTTTCTTTAGTTTGTTTTCAGATACAGGCAGTCCTTGAGTTACATACAACTCACAAACGGGGAGTATTACAGTAAGTCTCCAACATAAAGAGACTCTTATAAACATCTGATTGACATATGACTCATACTTAAGAATGGAGACTGTTCTATGTAATAGGTGGCATCACAGCTCACAGCAACCTCCAGCTTTTGGGCTTAGGCGATTCTCTTGCCTCAGCCTCCTGAGTAGCTGGGACTACAGGCACCTGCCACAACACCCAGCTATTGTTTTGTTGCAGGGAAAGCCTACCATTTCATATGTATGTTATCTTCATAAAATCTATCTCTGTAATGATTTGATATTATTTTGTTTTATATTTTGAGCATTAAGACCAAAAGAAGAAAATAATAGAATTTTCATTATCTATAATGAATTTGATTTTAAAAATGGTTTGAGATTAAAAACCAATAGAAGTCTAGCAACATTTGTGGGTGTTTTGAATAGGTGTGGTTACCACTCTTGGGGATTTTCCCAGGAGGTGGCTTTTTGCAGAGAACTGAAGGAATAGTATTAGCAGGAGGTTTTTCATGGGAGCCCCCATATTTGATGGATCGGAGTCCATAACTGGAAAATTAATTTTAAAAAGTGGTAAAGCTTTGAATTGAATAAGAATGCACATGTAACTATTTTGCTGTAAAGCGTATGTTTCTCAGTATTTTGATGTAGGTCCAAGGGCTTTTTAGCCGACTGAAGTTCATTGTTGCCTTTCTTGTATATAATCCATCCTATCTGAGCAGTAGGTCCAGTTTTGATTTCTTGAAAGTGGAACAATAATTTAGATAACCTAAATTATCTAGAAACTATGTAGTGCAGAATGATAGATTTTTAGTTTTCTCCTGTTTTTTTAACATGATCTAACCCATATCTATTTTAAAAGTCACATTTTTTAAGTGACTCATCACCTTTGTTAAATCTTGCCAAAGCATCGAATGTAATTTTTTTAAAAAATGACAACTTTCTTTTAATTGGTTTGCATACTATTTAATTGAAAAACATGCAATGGTTATTACAAGAGGAATTGACAGTTTGGGGGAAGAAATGCAACTAACTTTTGGATGGTAAGCATACAACACAATTTAAGGGAGCAGAAGTGTGAAGTTGAACTAAACAGTAGTCTATAGCCAAAAACATTTGCGCTTTTGGCATCACCCAGTCTGTTTTCCAGAGGTGATCAGGAGTTGGTAACTGTGATGTCTAGGTCTGTTGAGAGATTTGCTGGAGGCCAGTATGACTTGAGTGCACAGTGCAGATGGGCTTTTGTAATGCAATTTATACTTTTCAAAAAGTCCATTTTCCATGAATAACACTCCCCCTGCCAATGTAACAGAAGATACTGTTACTTGGAATGCCTGGAGACAAATCACTCAGTTCTGATATCTCTGTGAAGCAGAGTTGCCTCCGTTCTCCCTAGTCACCGGTAGTTTCTACCTCTTCTGAACATGCAAAGCATCTTGCATACATATTCGGATGTCACTTAACAGGGATACATTTTGAGAAATGTGTCATTAGACCGTTTTGTCATTGTGTGAAGATAATAGAGGGTACAGCCTATTAAACACCCAGGCTATATAGTATAGCTCAGTGTTTTTTAACCTTTTTAATCTCACAGCACACTTCAACCTATATTCAAACTTCCGTGGCACAAATTATATTGATCAAAGAAAAAAAGAGTGAGGAATATACTTTACTGTGCTTTGAACTTGTTTTGGAAAAAATTTAATTATCTTTAAAGATTTTCACAGCACACCTAAGATCTTCTCACGGCACACTCGTAAAAATCGCTGGTATAGCTCATTGCTCCTAGGCTACAGACCTGTATAGCATGTTATTGTACTGAATACTGGAGCAATGGTAAGTATTTGTGTATCTAAACTTAGAAAAGATATAGTAAAAATATGGTATACTAATGTTATGTGAACACTATTGTATATGTGGCCCATCATTGAAATGTTATACAGCATGATTGTACCTTTATTTTAGTACTTTTCACATGGAATTAATTAACCCAGTCACTGTTTCTACTAACTTTTTTTCTGAGGAGCTTTTCTTTACAATGTTTGGTCCATAGTTGGTACCCAGCAAAACGAATGGAGGAGGTCTGTCCACTTAAACAAATGTCACAACTCAATCTTGCTGCAATGTAGTTTTCATTGATGTGCCATCCAAAAAATAACCTGTCATTATCTGTAAATTCAGAGTAGAAAATACGTTAGTATAATTATACTCAATTGAATATATATATTTTATTAAATTATAGCTGTGTACATTAATGCAATCATGGGGTACAGTGTGCTGGGAGAAAAGGGAACACTTCTACACTGCTGGTGGGAATGCAAACTAATACATTCCTTTTGGAAAGATGTTTGGAGAACACTTAGAGATCTAAAAATAGACCTGCCATTCAATCCTACAATTCGTCTTCTAGGTATATATCTAGAAGACCAAAAATCACATTATAACAAAGATTATTATACCAGAATGTTTATTGCAGCCCAATTGAACATATTTTATTCCATGTGTCCAAGATACTATGCTATGTCTACCAATTCCTGAGCTTAATTAAAAATACCTGGCTCCTGTCTGTGGACATATGTATTATTAGTACAGTGGGAATACATAGGGAGGAGAAATAATTTGAACCTGGAGAAGTTTGAGAGTATTTGAGAGTAGATAGGACCTGAACTGGACTGGGAATGGTAACAACAGTTGGGGGTTTTGGCAGGTATTTATTGCTTTATGACATTTGATAGTCTGGACCTCCTTCAGACTCTTCCCTTTTCTGTGACATAGTCTTCCTACTTCATTTCTAGCCTTCTTCCCTTGCCGTACTTTGCTTTCTTTCTTTTTTTTTTCTTTTGTTTGAGACAGAAACAAACAAATTTTTTGGAAAAAATTTGCCTCAGCCTCCCAAGCAGCTGGGACTACAGGCTCCTGCCACAACACCCAGCTGTATACTTTGCTTTCTTTAACAATCTGCCTTTGGCGATCTTCCTTTTCTTTCTGCCCTTAGTATAATGCTGTATTGTTTTAACCTTCACCCTGTAGTTCTGGAAATGTGCTTTTCTGTCTTCTACCACACTTCATCAATATCCCTCTTAAGGCATTTATCATGTTTTTGCATTGCAGTTATATGTATAACATATCCTCAACTTGCAAGTTACATCCTTGTAGTTCTTAAAACGTCTAGTATATAGTTTTCTAAGTAGTAGACACCATACACTGTCTATTAAATTTAGCTTCTTTCCCCAAAGTCAGCTCCTCTTCCAGACTTTGCTTTTTCTGTTTATGGTACTGTAGTTCTCCCTTCAGTTACACATGCTGGTCAGCAGGTTTTGCTGCTTTTGTCTCCTGAATGTCATCTGTGGCCACACCATTCTTATCATTGCATACCAATTACAAAAGCAAATATTTAGTGTATATTATATTCTAAACACTGTGTAGGTGCTGGGAATACAAATGTTGCAGGTGAAATCTTTTGTCCTTAGAATATCAGTGGGGAAGGAGACACTTATTTTTGCACTTTCTTGAGCAAATGTTTAATTGAACTCTTTCTGTACACTGGGTACTATTGTAGGCATGGATGTATTATAGTCAGAGTCTCCACAGGCTGCTCATCGTCAAGAGGAGAACATAGTATTGGATTTCCTCTGTTCGAAATACACTTCCTCCCTATATTTTCAGCATTTCTGAAATCCAAATGAATCAAAACCTTGCCATATACGTTTAATGTAGATTTTTTATTCCTCCTTCAGGAGCTGTTACACAGCTAGTAGAACTTTATAAGTGGAGAACTATAGTATGTATCCATGGTAAGTATTATGATAGAAGTGTGTGTAGAATTGCACTGTCAGATATGGTAGCTTCTAGCTGTATGTAGCTACTTAAATACAAATTAATTAGATTTTTTTTGTGTGTTTGTTTTTTTGAGACAGTCTCACTATGTTGCCCTTGGTAGAGTGCTGTATCGTCACAGCTCACAGCAACCTCAAACTCTTGGGCTTTAAGTGATTGTGGTGCCTCAGCCTCCCAAGTAGTTGGGACTATAGGCACCTGCCACAATGCCTATTTGTTTTGTTTTCATTGTTGTAGTTGTCATTGTTGTTTAGCAGGCCTGGGCTGGGTTTGAACTTGCCAGCCCTGGTGTATGTGCCTGGCACCTTACCCACTGCGCTACGGGAGTCGAGCCATAATTAGATGTTAAATTGATGACATTTAAGTTTAAATTAATCAAAATTAAATGCAATGAAAAGATTCAGTTTTTCCATTTCACTAGCCACAATTCAGATACCCAGTAACCTCATTTGACTAGTGGCTACTATGTTAGATGATACAGATGAATAGCATTCCCACCATTGCAGAGTACTCTGTTAGATAACACTGATCTAGAATGTGATTCCATAGTTGTACCTGGAGGGTTTGAAAACGTACTTCCTGGCATTATTATTATTATTACATTTTTTTTCCTTCAAGGAGGTCAGAGAACATTTTCCTTCTTTTCCTTCTGTTTTTGATTTTACCAGGCCTGGAACAGTATGTAGTAGGTACCCAGGAAAGAAACTATTGGAACATTAAAGCATTCGGAGAAAAGGCCTACATTTCCTAACAGGAGCTAGCATAGCTGGCCTTGTTCAACATGTATCCTGGTGTCCTTTTTTTACAGTGGGTTTTTAAAACAAATTTCATCACATTAAAATTTTAAGAACTCTTATCTAGGTTCTTATTACTTAGCAAGTGGGATTCAAGGAGGCCTGTCATCTAGAGGGCTATAGTTTGGTAGGATGCACCATAGAAATTTCCGAGTTTCTAAACTTAATATTTGAAGTATTTCATGTAATTTCTTAGGGAGGATATAGTGGGACATGATAGAAATATTTATGTGAACTGTTTACTCCAGTGGATTTATTTCTCATTTGGTGAGTATGGTTTGCAATGATTAGAATGAAAATTTCCTGAATCTTTTTCTTATTTCCATTTTATTGTATGGTAAAACAATTTATCTGTTGTCTTATTAATGAATATCTAGGTAGTTTCCTGTTAATTGGCTAATACAAATAAAATGACTGAGAATGTTTTTGTATAAGTCTTTGGTGAGCAGATGCTTAATATTTCTTTTGGGAACACACCTAGGAGGGAGGGAAATTGCTAGGCCATAGCAAATGTCCATAATGCTGAACAGTTTTCTGAAGTAGCTATAGTAATTTATGTTGCTTTCTTTTGGAGACTACAAAAGATTAAAGTTTGTTAACTATTCATTTCTACTATTTGAATATTTATTTTCCCCAAGTTTCTGTGAATTAAATCATTAGTCACCAAATGTTAGACTTTTGGGGGCACTTACAAACCTGAAGGTAATACAGACCTACCATATCATTTACATGGCATCAGAAAGTACACAAACTAAACATTCTATCTCTCCCTCTATTGGCAATCTTTCTTTTTTAAACTGATGATATAATTTATTATGTTAATAGATTAAAAGATCATTTTAATAAATGCAGAAAATACATTTGGTAAAATTCCATTGGCAATCTTGATTGACTTTCAAGATACATAGTGGTTGAAGAAACTTGTTCCTGCCTTTGTAAATTGATTGAATGGTGGGGTCCTATTCCTTTCTGCTTTGGGAACTAGTGTCCTTTGCTGTCATTGATATCACTAGCTACTATTTGAGGGCTTATAGTGTCAAGTGTATAACAGAATAAAGAAAAGTCCCTTTGAAAGTTTAATTTAGCCTACTTCAGTGTAATAAGTCAGCAAGTTATGAATTGCATTTTTGATGTTTGCAAGGTTTTGTCCTAGGCATCTGTGTTCAAAGACCAAAAGAGAATCTCTGAGCCTCATGACCTTGTCTGATAGGTCAAGGTAGCACATGTGATGATATAAGACCAACTATAATTGTTACTAGAATTGCAAATAAAGCACTGTGAGGCTTCCGTATCACAGCATGTCACATCTTATTTGGATTGCACAGAGGGAAAAGTATCCCTGTAGACTACATGGACAGGGGATGGTATATGAGGTCCATCTTGAAAGGATTTCAGTTGTGGTTGTGGTTTATGCCATGCGAAGGGAATTGCTTATTGTCATGAAGCAGGAAAGTATGATCCAAGGGTGGCTAACCTGTGGCCTGCAGGCTGCATGTGGATTATGTGAGGAGTTTTTTGCTCACCTGTGGTGGCACATATTGTGAAAATTATGCACAGACATTTGTTGGTTTTTTTTTGCTCATAAGCTTTCATTAGTCTTTGTGTGTTTAATGTGTGGCCCAAGACAAATCTTACAATATGGCACAGAGAAGCCAAAAGATTGGACACCCTTGTGTTTCTCAGCCTGTTGTCCTCAGACTAGCAGCATCAGCATCACCCCCAAAACGCGTTACAAATGCAAATCCTTGGGCTCCACTGCAGACCTACTGATCTAGAAACTCTAGGAAATCGGTTTTACACATGCCCTCTAGGTGATTGTGTTGTGCCAAGCAATATAGAACCATTTGGTATATACCAGTGTCTTTCAACCTTTTTTATCTCACAGCGCACTTGAACCCTATAGTTAAACTTGTACAGCACACTTAAATTATGTTGATTTAAAAAAGTAATATAAAAAAAAGAATATACTTAACAGTGCTTTGAACTTCTTTTAAAAATAATTTAATTAGTGATCCTTAAAAATTTTCATGGCACACTTGTTGAAAATCACTGGTCTATACTTAACTGGTCAGAGAATAATAAGTTGCCCTTGGTTGGCAGTCAGCTTTGAGAAAGGGAATGATGAGAACAAAAAGGCAGGGGCCTTCCTGCGGAGACCTGAAGTACTAGGGTGTGAGCCTATAGGGGTTAGGGAACCAGTAGAGTGATGGAAGGGACATTCTAGGAGCTTACTTTAGGAAGAGAAAGATGATAGACTTTGGGGAGGTGAATTAAAACTAGAAGATACTGGCCCGGCACCTGTGGCTCAGGTGGCTAAGGTGCCAGCCACATACACCTAAGGTGGTGGGTTTGAATCCAGCCTGGGCCCGCCAAACAACAATGATGGCTACAACCAAAAAAAAAAAAAAAAAAAAAAAAAAACCACGGGCGTTGTGGCAGGTGGCTGTAGTCCCAGCTACTTGGGAGGCAGAGGCAGGAGACTCGCTTGAACCCAGGAGTTGGAGGTTGCTGTGAGCTGTGATGCGATGGCACTCTATCCAGGAGGATAGCTTGAGGCTCTGTCTCAAACAAACAACAACAACAAAAACCCTAAAAGATACTGGAAGGAGGAGGGGGTAAGTTAGGAGAGGAGGCGGCTTGGGAATTGAAAGGAGACCACTTCCAAGGAGCAGCTTGTATGAATAAACCTGGACAGCTGGCTGGCCAAGTGTCAGGAAAGCCTTAGAAGCAGCTGAGATTTTGAACCCAGGTGTTGGGAGAGAATGGTAGTGCCTTCAAAAGTAGTGGAGACAGAGGTGGAGATGCCATGTGGTGCAGGGAGTGGGATATGGAGAAGAGGATGTTTTCTACAAATAATAGCTTGTCCCTGGAATGATACAAGCTCAGTGTAAGAAATTCAGATAACTTGAGGTAAGGTGAAAAAGAAAGGAGAATCATCTCAAATCCTGCTTTTTAGAGATTAGCAAAACATTGTTATGTTTAAATATTTATAAGCATACATTTGTTTACTTAAACTCAGCTTTGTATGCATAGAATTATACAGTTCTGCAACCAAAATTTCTTAGACACATTGATCTTGAACACTTGTCTGTTCCACACATGAAAGAGTATACTCAGGTTAGTGTGTGTTTGGAAATTGGTGGATTTTCTATTTGGGAAACAGAATGTTTATACAAGCAGCTAATTGGTAAAGATTGCAGTTTAATTTTGCATGGTCATAAAACATCCTGTTCACATCAGTTGTTATAGAGGAAAATCTGGGTTAGAACAGTTTGAGATGCCTGGTGTACTATTTAGTCTGGGGAGAAGAACTCCAAGTATATTTAAGAAAAATATGAAGCATTAGTGGCTTTTTTTAGAATAACAAGGTTATTCTGGTGTCTTATAAGAACCAGTTAATACTGGACATAAAAAAATCTCATTACATATGTCAACCCCAAATTCTAAAGTTTTCCTTTCAAATAGGCAGCTGGTGATTAGTGAATTTTTTAAGTACCAAGCAAAAACATGGAATAATCTGGCCAGTCTTTAGTTTTGTGAAAAATTTTTTTCTTGTTTATAGACTATACCACCTTCAATGGTATGATTTTTTTTTTTTGAAGAAAGTTTGGCCAGAAATCATTATATTCCCACCTACTGTGAATGAGTTCACATTTTCCCATACCTATGAGAAAGCAGTAGATATATGTCAGTTACTTTAATTATTAACAACCTGATAGGTTAAAAATGGTTTCTTGCTTGGTTTTGTTTAACTGATTATTAATGAGATTGAACAGCTTTTCATATTTATTAGATAGTTGTGTATCTTTTGTGAAAGGACTGTTAATATCTATTCTCTGCCTATTTTCTCCTCAGGTGTTTATATTATACTAATTTGCAAGATGTTAATGTATTAAGGATATTTAAATTTTGTCTCTTTGATCATTTTGTAGATCAAGAGGTGTACATACTTACTGATTTTTTAAAAAACTTTTATAGTGAAGCTTGATGAACACTTAATAAGGTACACCAGACATCTGTGAATTATCACAAAGCCAAACTTAATGTAACTTGATTCAGGTGGTAACATAAACATTGCAAAACCCTGAAAGTCAGTGGGCTGTGAAAAGCTGGGGGTGATGGGGTGAGGTGTGCCACGGGTTCAGGCAGTAATACAGTATATTTTCTATAGGGGATTTAAGGTCAATAAATTACTGACTAAAAGTTGGTCTACATTTTATTGTCACTGTGTGCTGGCCATTTAAAAAAGTGTGTGTGTATATCTACTTGTGGCTTACCTGTTAACTCTCTTTTTGACAAATAGAAGTTCTTTTATTTATTTTTTTTTGAGACAGAGGTCTCACTATGTCAACCTCAGTAGAGTGCTGTGACGCCACAGCTTATAGCAACCTCAAACTTGTGGGCTTAAGCGATTCTCTTGCCTCAGCCTCCCAAGTAGCTGGGACTACAGGTGCCTGCCACAACGCCCAATGCCCAGTTATTTTTTGGTTGTAGTTGTCATGGTTGTTTAGCTGGCCCAGGCCAGGTTCCTGCCAGCCTTGGTGTATGTGGCTGGTGCCCTAACCACTGAGCTACAGGTGTAAAACCAAATAAAGGTTATTAATTTTATTTAGTCCAGTTTACTTGTCTTTTCCCTTTTTTTTCTGAGACACAGTCTCACTTTGTTGCCCTGGGTAGAGTGCTGTGGTGTCACAGCTCACAGCAACCTCAGATTCTTGGGTTCAAGCAATTTTTTGCCTCAGCCCCCCAGTAGCTGAGACTACAGGTGCCTGCCACAACACCTAGCTATTTTTAGAGACAGGGATCTCGCTTTGGCTCAGGCTAGTCTCAAACCCATGACCTCAAGCAATCTACCCGCCTCAGCCTCCCAGAGTGCTAGGATTACAGGTGTGAGGCACTACGCCCGGCACTGTCTTTTCCTTTATGATTGATGCTTCCTGTATCCACAGAGATATTCCTCTATATTATCTTATAGGAGCTTTATTGTTTTGACTTTTACATTTTGTACTATAAACCATCTGAATTCGTATTTATGTATGATTTAACTTGGAGGTCAGTTTAAGTTTGTTTTCCCTTATGGCTATCCAAATGATAGTATCATTTATTGAAAAAGATCTGATCTACGGTATCTACTTTTTGATATATAAGTATCCATGCGTGAACAGAAAGTTCAGCTATTTGCCTAATATGCTATCATAATCACTGAGTTTCATAACGTTTAGATATCCAAAGACAATCTTTTTGTTCCTCTTCTTCAGAGGTGTCTTATTTGCCTTGGCTCTTTGTATTTCTGTATACATTTTTAAATCAGCCTGTTAATTTTTGTTAAAAATTTATTAGTATTGATTGGGAATATGTTGAGTCTCCAGATCAATTTGTATAGAATTGACATCTTTACAGTGTTAAATCTCAAGAGGATGAAATATTTTTTAGGTCTCTTAATTTTTTAAAATTTCTATTGTTATTTATTAATAGTATTGAAAAATTAGAGGGTTTTTTTGGCCAAGGCTGTGTTTGAACCCACCACTTCCGGCACATGGGGCCGGCGCCCTACCTTTTGAGCCACAGGTGCTACCCAAGTCTCTTAATTTTTAAAAACTTTTTTATATGGGCAGTGGCTGTGGCTCATTGAGTAGGGCTCTGTCCCCATATATCAAGGGTGGCGGGTTCGAACGTGACCCTAGCCAAACTGCAACAAAAAAATAGCTGGGCGTTGTGGTGAGCGCCTGTAGTTCCAGCTACTCAGGAGGCTGAGGCAGAAGAATCGCCTAAGCCCAGAAGCTGGAGGTTGCTGTGAGCTGTGACGCTACAACACTCTACTGAGGGCAATAAAGTGAGACTGTCTCAAAAAAAAAAGAAAAAGAACAATTTTTTTTATATCTTTCAATATAGAGGTTTTCTACTTTTTATTTCTAGGAATTTCATAATTTTTGGTGTTACAAATGGTATTGAAAATTCATTTTCTAACTTTTTTTCTGGTGTACAGAAATGCTATTGGTTTTTGAATATTAAATTTTGTATCCCTCATCTTTGATATTCATTTTTTCTAGTTTATTTTTAGATTATTTTGGATTTTGTGTGTATAGTCTATAAAATGGTAGGTTTGTCATTCCCAGCCTCAATTTTTTGTCTAGATTTCGACTTGTTCTCAGTGGATTTGTTTGAATTATGTATAGTCAGCATTATTGGGAACAGAAAAACATTCTTCCTAACTGAAAAATTAAAACCACATCCCCTTTCTCATTTCTGAATTCTTTTGAATTTAAACCCAAATTTCTAGTTGCCTTAACAGCCGTGAGGCCTACTGAAAGCTAATAATACCTTTGAGACAGTGTCATGAATATTGCTGAAGACAGTAGAAACAAATCTTATGAGATTTTTTTTTTAATTGAGATAGAGTCTTACTTTGTCACCCTCGGTAGAGTGTCATGGCGTCACACCTCACAGCAACCTCAAACTCTTGGGCTCAAACAATTCTCTTGTCTCAGCCTCCCTAGCTGGAACTACAGGTGCCGGCCACAACGCCCGGCTAAGAGATCTTTATCTTGAATGTTTAAAATTTAACTTTGATAGTCAGCACTTTTAGTGTGTATCTCCAAAACTTATATATAAAAGCTTATCAGTAATTTAAAAAATTTCTGCAAGTAATGAAGTCACTAGTGAAGCCACAAGGCATCTCTGATGGGCTCATTTCTCTTCTTTTTTTTTTTTTTGAGACACAGTCTTACTTTGTCACCCTTGGTAGAGTGTGGTGGTGTCATAGCTCACAGCAACCTCAAACTCCTGTGCTCAGGTGATTCTCTTGCCTCAGCCTCCCAAGTAGCTGGGACTATAGGCTCTGGCCACAGCGCCCAGCTATTTTTTAGAGTTGAGTTCTTACTCTTGCTCAGGCTGGTCTCTATGTTGTGAGCTCAAGCAGTCCACCTGCCTCAGCCTCCCAGAGTACTAGGATTTCTTAGTCATACTTTAGATTGCAACTTAAAACAGCCCACCATTGCAAGTTCATCTCCATGAGAATTCTGACTGTCCTGGTTGTGGCATTTTACAATTGAATGGTGGAACTATAGAGATGGACCAGGAAAAGGCAGTTATGATGAGCCAGGGATTTGTTGACTATGTTGGAAATTATGGGAGCGGGCAAGCTAAGTTGTAGCTGTAATTATACTGTGGAAGGAAAATGACACCCCCCCCCCTTTTTTGGTCTTTCACAGCACTTCACATATGGTAGGTGTTTGATCGATGTCATTTGTATGTGTGAATTGTCATTAAGACTTTGGAAAACTTTCAGAAACTATTGCAAGAGGTAACTCAAATGTGCTCAGCTTTTTTTTTTTTTTTTTGTCTCACTATGTTGCCCTTGGTAGAGTACTGTGGTGTCACAGCTCACAGCAACTTCTAACTCTTGGGCTTAAGCCTCAACCTGTGGGTCGTGACACCTTTGGGGGTCTCCTGCATATCAGATATTTACATTATGATTCATAACAGTAGCAAAATTACAGTTATGAAGTAGCAATGAAAATAATTTTATGGTTGGGGATCACCACAACAAGAGGAACTGTATTAAAGGGTTGCGGCATTAGGAACGTTGAGAACCACTGGCTTAAGTGATCCTCTTGCCTCAGCCTCTCAAGTAGTTGGGATCACAGGCACCCCCCACAATGACCAGCTATTTTTTTATTGCATTTGTCACTGTTGTTTAGCTGGCCCAAGCTGGGTTCAAACCTGCCTGTCTCAGTGTATGTGGCCAGCGCCCTACCCACTGAGCTAAGGGCGCCAAGCCTCAGGTTTTTTGTTTTAATTTTAATATCTTTAACCAATCAAGCTAGTTAAATTTATTATTCCTTAAGATTAAAAATTTTAAAGTATCAAGTTCAGAAGAAAATCTTATTCTCCTTTTGGGGCATGACATATTTGAATTCAATTCGCAGTTTTCCAATTTGAACAAAATAGTTAATAGCTGTAATTATAATCAGCAAATGAATGGAATGTGAGACTGATTTGAGTTAAGACAAACTGTGACCTTAAGTTAATTAATTCAGAATGTGCTGATACTGTAAGTAAAAATTTTCTTCATAATATATGTAAACTCCATAGTAAACTCAAGGATTCTGTAGGAAGCAGCATACTATAGAGTAAAATGCTACTTCTTTCTTTTTACAGTGGTGGTGTACTGAGTCATTTTATTATATTTTCCCTTCTTGAGTTGGGCATTTATGTAGGGAGCTGAAGAAACGCTTCCCACCCCAAATCTAAATTCTATACCATTTTGTAGGTAGGAATCCTTTATTAGTACATACAAGTGATGGCTTTTACATTTGTGCATGTTTTTATAGAATACCATCTTGTAAAATGGTTTGTTCCTGGAATATTTCTAGATGGAATAATTTTAAACCCACCTTAAGAATCTTACTTTCAAATAAATTATGAGGTAAATTCTTTTGTAAAACAAGAGTTCATTTATTAGTATGACTATCTCCTAATCTGTTCCTATCCCCAGTGCATATTCTAGCTATTCCAGGGTTGAGCTTTGAGATATAATAAATTTTCTTAGTCACTAGTAGTGCTTTAGAGATTAATACCTGAATTTGGTATTTAATTATGAGTTCTTACACATGTCAGAATGGCTTTTAAAATTTGAGGGTTTTTTTCCTCTTGTTTTTTATTGAACTACCCAAAAATCTTACATAATTTTGAGTTGTTTTTTATGCCCTTGAATATGGCAGGCTAACTATAATATATATCTAATGTCACAGTCATGAAAGAAATGGTAATTTATAAAAGCTGTATGAAAATGTCTGTTAGCCTGTTGTGGTTGTTAAGGTCCAAAAGAAACTGGAATCTTTAGAAAAGGTTACTAAAAAAGAAGTATTGAATCAGACCTACCAATGTCCAGGTCAGAATTTGAATGCTTAGTGTATATCCATTTCCTTGGGGGGAGAAAATATTTCTAATGATTTCAAACTCCCCGGGAGTTGAGCTATGATGCCATTGCACTCTACCAAGGGTGACAAAGTGAGATTCTGTCTCCAAAAAAAAAAAAAAAAAAAAAGTTTTACATTTTTATAGTTTTAAAATTAGAATTAATGGGCTCATTTTAGAGAAGGCATCCTTAAAATTACTGATTTTAGTCCATTTGTCATTTCTCTTAGCAAGTCTACACATCACAAATTGATTAAAAGAACACTTAAAATCTGAAATATTAATGCATCGTTCTTGTTAAAACAACTTAGAATAAATACCACAAGTTGTATTATTTAATATGTATTTTTTACATGCTATATGTTAAGAAATGACTAAAAAAAGTAATGGAGTAGACTTTTAGGAATCACTTGACACAATGAAAGCAGAGAACATTTCTTACAACAGAAGTAAATGAAAAAAAAAAAAGGTAGTAATGGAGAAGTGAACCTGGTTATCTCAGGAAAAATTTGGCTTAGTGGTACCAGGAAAATGGCTTTCATTCTGTCAGTACTACTGGATTACCAATTAATTGCTGAATTTTGAGTATATTAGGATTCAGTTAGAAAAGTAGAACCACTGTGTTATGGGGTAAGGAATTTATTATAATAATGAGACTATATAATTGTTGTGAGGTGCTATGGATGGGAATATCTATCTAGAACAGGAAGGATCAGAAAAGTAGTCATGACTGAAGCAGTGGTACTGGTTGATTAAATCAGAGTTTACTGGGAAAATTTTAAGAAGCCAGGTGTGTACAGTCCACCAAAGTAGGTTCTACAGCATGTAGCTACTGCCTCTGTGAATCCATAGCTCAGCACCTGTTGTTGGGTCCTGGGCCACTGCTGGTCAGGTCAGAAGAAGAGCTGGACACAGAGGGGATGAGAGGAGAGTGAGGACAAGTTGGAAACTGCCAGGTACCTCTGCATTTGTCATTAGCCTGTCTGATGATGAAGACCTCCCAAGAGTCTGGCCATCCTTAACTCCTTGTACCATACGGGGATTGCAATCCGTGGAATCATAATAGTTCCCAGCTTAACCAAGTGTACAATAGAACAATGTGGTACATTGAGCTTCCCATTTTGAGCATCTCTTTTGGCCTCATTTCATCAGTAGATGATGGCAACATTATATTTTGACCTTCAAGATTTCTGTTTCCTTATGGAATTTACTGAGGAAAAGTTCAGATGTTACCACTGGAGAATTTAAAGTGCTATGTTTTGAAGCAGGGCATGGCAGTTTAGGCCTTTAATCTTAGCATTCTGGGAGGCTGAGGCGGGTGGATAGCTTGAGCTCACATGTTCGAGACCAGCCTGAGCAAAAGTGAGACCCTGCCTCTACTAAAAATAGAAAAACTGAGGTAAGACAATTGCTTGAGTCCAAGAGTCAGAGGTTGCTGTGAGCTATGATGCTACGGCACTCTACCCAGGGCAATAGCTTGAGACTGTGTCTCAAAAAATAAAAATAAATAAATAAAAATAGAAAAACCTGCTGGGCGTTGTGGTGGGTACCTGTAGTCCCTGCTACTCAGGAGGCTGAGGATAGAGAATCACTTGAGCCCAAGAATCTGAGGTTGCTTTGAGCTATGATAATAATACAGCACTCAAATTTAGGGTGACAGGGTGAGACTCTGTCTCAAAAAAAAAGTGCTATGTTTTAGACTTTTCTTCTTAATACCATCCCCTTTCCTAGTGTGTTTTACTATACAATTTATATCTTATTTAGCGACTTGTCTCGTTATTAAAGTTTTACAGTCTCAGTAAATGAATCCCAGGTCAGATAATATCATTCCCGTTTTGGAGAGGAAAATGAATAGAAAATTTAAGGCCAGGCGTCGTCACTCACATCTGTAATCCTAGCACTCTGGGAGGCCGAGGCAGAAGGATTGCCTGAACTCAAGAGTTCGAGACCAGCCTGAGCAAGAGCAAGACCCAGTCTCTAAAAATAGCTGGGCATTGTAATGGGTGACTGTAGTCCCAGTTATTTGAGAGACTGAGACAAGAGGATCGCTTGAACCCAGGAGTTTGAGGTTGCTGTGAGCTATGATGCCACAGCAATCTACTGAGGGTGACAAAGTGAGACTTAGTCTCCAAAAGAAAAAAAAAATAGAATCTAAATGTAAGAAACTGTACATAGTCTGGTGGATGTAGGTTAAAAATAACCAAGTATGCTGTAAGACTTTCTATTGTCCTTCTGAAATAATACTCCACGTTAGCAATGGTGAATGAAAAGAGATGAACTTTTTCAGGAGATTTAAATTGGCAGACTTCTAGGCTCTTTGAAATACAGAGCATCAAAATTTTATCAGCTGGGTTGATACATTCAGCCGGCAAAATAAAGTGGTTTGCTGTTCTCTGACTCCCACAGCATAGTTGGTGTTCTGAGTCTACCTTCTGTCTTCTGCGGTGCAAGTATGCATGTCTGCTGGTTAAAAAAATTTTTTAACAGATGATTTGATGAAGTAGGGCAGTTTAGAGCATGATAAAATATAGAACGTGATGAAAATAGTTTTTCATTTGTCTCCTTCCTGCAGTCCATAGTGTGAGATTCATTTGTCTCTTTCCTATTTAACTTTTCTTTTTGTCCTCTTTAGGATTAGAGAATCTCATTTGATCTTTTTTTTAAGAACATTCAGTGATAATAACTAAAATATTCTGAAGAGTTACATGTACTCTTAGACAAGTGTTACAATATTTAATATATTCTAAGTTAGCTTAGAACAGTGTTCACTTGTAGTACAGTAATTGATTTTTTTTTTTTAAGGAGGCATTTGCCACTTGGGTAAAGACTGCCTCTCCCAGTCTCCTTTGCAGCCAGGTGTGGGTATAGGATTAAAATGGGAACACTGGGTGCATCTTCTGTGTTTTGCCCTACAAGGAAAGGAGTTTTGCCCTCTACTTCTGTTCCTTCTCTGTCTGTGGCTAGGAAGCAAAGCAATGAGAGCTAAAGTCTATATCTTGTTCTGTAAAAGATGGACAATGCTGGAACCATTCACCCTGACTTGGACATGAAAAAGAAACAAACTTCTCTTTTATTTCAGCCAGTATTATTTTGGGTATCTCTGTTAGAACTGTTAAACTATTATTCAAACATGTATTAATATACTTCATATTATGATAAGGATATCTTAATAAATAAGATTATTTCTTGTATATATTATTGTATATTACAATATATGACATACTTCATATTATGATAAGGATATCTTAAGAAATAGAAACTTGCTCAAGAAAACATAAGCACAGTAAAGTTTTATTATAATAAGAACTAGGTCTCCTGGAATCAATTGCAGAGAATAGTCAGTTGCTTCTCTTGCTGTTTCTCAGAATTGTTTTTCTCCAAGTCATTTTCAGATTTCTCATTCAGTTACTGGTGGTATGTTATTGATACTTCAAAATAGCAGCCCAAGCCCCTGAGTCTATTGGACCTCCTAATGAACTCTCTATAGCTAAACTCTGTCTTGATTTCTGAGTCTGAATACTCATCTCTCAGAAAGGAGAATATGATATGCCCAGCTTTGGCTAGAGTTTTTCTCTCTAGTCCAGTAAGTTATGGTCGAAGGGCAATGCCACATGATATGCAGGACTGACATCTGGGACAGTGGATGGAATCTTCTTTTTTTGTGTGTGGCTAGGGGAGAAATGATGGGCATCTTTTCTAGAAGAGAACTTAGACGAGATATTTTGGAAATGTATTAATACTATCTTTCTCCTTACTATTCAATTGATTCCTTATTTTTTGTAACATTTGAAAAGGTAAAGGATTTGAAATATTGCAGGAGTCCTCTTAGAGTAGGCTAGGTCATAAGTCCTAAAGTAAAATGCTAACTCAGGCATAAACAGTAATACCATGTAGTTTAAAAATGTAGTTGGGAATGTTTATTAGGATATACAGCTAATACTCATTTATGAGAAATGAATATTATCAGTGCTTATTCATTTTATTAGAAAAATTTATTTAAATGTAGATCTAAGCTGAATTAATATGATAGGTGCTTCCTAGATGTTTCCATGAATAAAGGAAAAATAAAGCCTACATAGAATATTTATTTTGTGTATCATACTGTGCGCAGTATTGAAGACTACTAGAATATGTAAGGCAAATATTAATATAAATTACTTAATTTGAAAACAAAAGCCAGGACCCATTGCTTAGGGATTATGAAAGTGCCTAATGTTATTTGATATTGTTGCTTTAAAGAGGGTAGAATAAGATACTATACACAAGGTAGTGACTTAAGGCAAAAGTTTTGTTTTGCTCCGCCCCCCCAGTTAACATCATTTCACGTTGGTATATTATCTTTCATTAGTGGTTCAAAAAAATCCAAGTGAAAAGTGAGATGTGTGAAACTTTTTACTTCTGACTGACCATACAGATGCTTTTTGAAAACAAAATTTAAATTTCCCTTCTTGCAGATTTAGTCTCTGGCATGTAGTTTTATTTAAGAATTGGTTGTGGGCCAGGCGTGGTGGCTTGCACCTGTAATCCTAGCACTCTGGGAGGCTGAGGTCCTGTCTCTTAAAAAAAGAAATAGCTGGGCCTTGTGGCTGGTGCCTGTAGTCCCAGCTACTGGGGAGGCTGAGTCAAGAGGATCACTTGAGCCCAGGAGACTGAGGTTGCTGTGATCTGTGATGCCAGGACACTGAGGGTGACAAAATGAGACTCTAGGGGTGGGGGGGGGGAGGATCGTTTGTGGGTTTTTTTTTTTTTAAGACCCAGGGTGGGGACAGGAGATGGCATATGGAAAAGTAGACCATCAAGGGAAGTTTGAATTCTAATGAAATAATATCTCCTCCAATTGAAATGATCAGTTTTATTTCTTTTATAGCATTAGTCTAGATTTTGTCCATTTTTATAAGCCTTTCTAGCAGTGATTATTCATGGTCTAGTATGGTAACAAAAAAATTGTAAGGATTTAGTATGTATTAGTTAACTTCCCTGAAAATCACACCATTTCTGTCTCTGTTGCCACTACCTTAATTAAGGTTCGTATCATTTATCACAAAGCATTTTCCAATAATATCCTGTTTTGTCAGTCTCCAATTCTATCTCCTCCAAATCATCCCACCTCATCCCCAACAAACCTTTCTGACTTACAACTTTAGTGGTATCACTGCCTTCCTTAAAACCTTTGATTTCTGATGCCTAAGGACCAAAATAAACACAACCTTATAATAATCAACAATCAAACACACCTTATAAGAACCAGTATCATGGTCAAGGCCTTTTTGCAGCATATTAATCTGACTAGTGAAGTGACTTGCCCAAGGTCACAGAGTTAGTAGAAGAAAGGTAAAAGCACAAGTGTTTTGCTGCATAGAAGAAATAGGGTATTATAAAAATGGAATCTCTGTTCTTAGGGACCTTAATTTTTTTTTTTTTTTTTGAGACAGAGTCTCAAGCTGTCGTCCTGGGTAGAGTGCTGTGGCATTACAGCTCACAGCAACCTCCAACTCCTGGGCTTAAGTGATTCTCTTGCCTTAGCCTCCCAAGAAGCTGGGACTATAGGCGCCTGTCACAATGCCTGGCTATTTTTTGGTTGTAATTGTTGTTGTTGGGCAGGCCCAGGCTGGATTCGAACCCGCCAGCTACAGCTGGTGTATGTGGCTGGCACCTTACCCGCTAGCCATTTTTTTTTCTTTTTAATACCAAGAAATCTGTACCTAAGGAACCTTAATTCTTGGTAGTGGAAAGGCAATTCAAGCAGATAGTTCAGGGATTTGGTATTGACTAGTCTAAAGTTAGTATTCAAATGAATATAAGATAGTGAATGAAATTTGGAGAACCTAGTCAGTAAACTTTTAAAAATAAGTTGAATAGCATTATCTTACATATTGAAACACAATTTTTACATATTTGAAACTTTGTGCTTTTTAGGTTTTTTTTTTTTTTTGAGACAGAGTCTCACTACGTAGATCTCAGTAGAGTGTTGTGGCATCACAGCTCACAGCAACCTCCAACTCTTGGGCTTAAGCAATTCTCTTGCCTCAGCCTCCCAAGTACCTGGGACTATAGGTGCCCTCTAAACATTGTAATTCTTAAATAACACTTTTAGGTAATAATTGGGAAAATAGCATCTCCATTTTTTCTCAAATATTATGTACATCATTCATAATATATTTGAGCCTTCTAATATTTAGTATTTAATACAAATTGCAATAGGTGGTGTTGCTGATGGTTATTCTTACTTTTTTCTTTCTTTCTCTTTTTTTCTTTTTAGATACAGAGTCTCACTTTGTTGCCCTCAGTAGAGTGCCATGGCGTCACAGCTCACAGCAACCTCCAACTTTTGGCCTTAGGTGATTCTCTTGCCTCAGCCTCCCCAGTAGCTGGGACTACAGATGCCCACCACAACGCCTGGCTATTTTTTGTTGCAATTTGACTGGGGGAAGGTTCAAACCCACCACCCTCAGTCTATGGAGCTGGTGCCCTACTCACTGAGCCACAGGCGCTGCCCAGTTATTTTTACTTTCTAATATCCAAACTTTTAAAATGTTATATAGAGCTATATTTGTTCATATAACAAATTTGAGAGTTTCATTCTTGCATTATATAAGGTCTGTCAATTAAGTTTGTGAACTCATCCTAGAAAAAATGCTACATACCTCATTGCTGGATATCACTACAATCACCATTGAAGTACTCCCCTTGGGAAGCTATGCACTGATGTGAGTGCCTAGTCCACCCTTCAAACCAATTTTGGGACTCTTTCTGGAATAGCCATCAGAGCTGTCATTGTATGAGATCTGAACATTTTCACAAACTCATCCTAGAACAGGTGCATATATTCAAAAAATAAATGACATTACTATTCCTTAGTAACTTTTATAACTTAAGACCAGAAAACTTACATTGATCAAAGCTTGAAATAAGAGTTAAGCATTTGGCTCAGCAGCTAGGTTTTAGCCACATACATGGGAGCTGGTGGGTTTGAACCCGGCCCAGGCCTGCCAAATAACAATGACAACTACAAGCAAAAACTTTCCAGGTGTTATGGCGGGTGCCTGTAGTCCCAGCTACTTGGGAGGCTGAGGTAAGAGAATCACTTAAGCCCAAGAGTTTTAGGTTGCTGTGAGCTGTGATGTAACAGCACTCTACTGCGGGTGACCTAGTGAGACTCTGTCTCAAAAAAAAGAGTTAAGCATTTGTTCTTGAACAAAGGCTAGTTTTCTTGAGTATTCCCTCTACGTTTGATCCTTTATCTGTTTCTTGCTGTTCTCATTCAAATTTTCTTACTGTTTTGGTTCATTTTTCATGTACTTTGAGGGCTCTCTTATTAGGTGCATATGTTTTTATTTTTTATACATTCTTGTTGGATCTTTTTGTCACTGTAAGATGTCCCTATTTATCTATAGTAATTGATGTTTAAATCACCAATTACTGGTTATTGATAGTGATTATTAATAAAGTATATACTTCATTTAGATTTCCTTAGTTTTTACCTAATGCTTTTTGTCTTAACTTCTATTTTTTTTTTTTATTGTTGTTGTTGTCATCATTGTTGTTTAGCAGGTCCGGGCCGGGTTTGAACCCGCCAGCCCCGATGTAAGTGGCTGGTGCCATAACCACTGAGCTATGAGTGCCAAGCTTTAACATCTATTTTGTATGATTTTAATGTAGTCATTCCAACTCTTATACATGCTGTATCTTTATCCTTTCACTTTCACCCCATTCGTATCTTAGAATCTAAAATGGTTCTCCTGTAGAAAGCATGCAGTTGGATGTTGTTTTTTTTAAACCCAATCTGAAAATCTCTGCCTTTCCATTGGATTGTTTAATCCATTCATACTTAATTTAGTGATTGATATGGTTAGGCTTACCTCTGTTATTTTATTATTTCCTATTTTTTTATGGCCTTTTGTTGTTGTGGTTTCTCTGTTTCTCCTTTACTGTTTCTTTTGTATTAAGGGATGTTTTCAAGTATAACATTTTAATTCCTTTAATGATTTTTTTCACTAGTTTTTAAAGTTATTTTTTATTTTATTTTATTTTATTTTTGAGACAGTCTCAAGCTGTGATACTCAGTAGAGTGCTGTGGCGTCACAGCTCACAGCAACCTCAAACTCTTGGGCTTAAGCAATTCTCTTGCCTCAGCCTCCCAAGTAGCTGGGACCACAGGCACCCGCCACAACATCCTGCTATTCTTTGTTGCAGTTGTCATTGTTGTTTTAGCTGGTCCTGGCTGGGTTCAAACCTGCCAGCTTTGGTGTATGTGGCTGGCGCCCCCCACTGAACTATAGGCGCCACCTTAAATTATTTTTTTAATGATTGCTCTATAGTTTACTGTATACATATTTATCAGAATTTACTTCAGATTTTTGCCAGCTTAATTCCAATGAGGTACAGAAACATTCCTTCCATATAGCTCTATTCTCTTCTCCGCATTTTTTGTGGTGTTATCCTTTTACATATTATGTCTGTATATGTTAAAACCTAACAATAGGTTGTTAAAATTATTATTTTATATAATTTTATCTTTTAAAGAAGCCGGAAGAAAAAAGGAGAGCAAGTATATATTTGTAGTTTGTTACATTAACCTTTCTTATTTACCATTTTTGGTTCTCTTCCTGTGAATTTTCTTCCGTGAATTTGAGTTACCATCTGGTGTCATTTCCTCACTTTAGTACAGCTTTGCTCCCACCCACCTCTCTTGTGCTTTAGTGGGCCTTTTAAAAATTTTTTTGTGGATTCACATTACTGTCTAGTGTCCCTTGTTTTCAGCATGAAAAACTTCCATTAGTATTTTTTGTCAGGCAGCTCTTCTTGCAATATATTCGCTCAAGTTTTTTACTTCTCTGTGAATGTCTTTATTTTGCCTTCATTTTTGAAATGTAGTTTTGTTGGATTGAGATTCTTGGTTGGCAGGGGTTTTTTTTTTTTCCTTTCAGCAATTTGAATGTGATCTCTGTTGTTTCTAATCAGAAACCAGCTATTCATCTTATTGAGGATCCCTTGTATGTGAGAAGTTGTTTTTATCTTTTACTTTAAATATTTTATCTTTTTAACATTTTGGCTGTGATAGGTATGGGTGTGGATTTCTTTGCATTTATCCTACTTGGAGTTTTTTGAGCTTCTTATATGTGCAGATAAATTTTTTATTAAATTTGACAAGTTGTTAGCCACTGTTTTAGTATATTTTTCTGTTCCTCTCTTCTCCTTCCGCTATTCTCATTACATATGTGTCTTTGTGTGTATTAGTCTAAGCTCTCCAGGGAAAGAGAACCAATAGGAGATGGAATATATATATATGTGTATATATATATATATATATGTATATATACACACATGTATGCGTGTGCAGGCACACACTGTGTATGTGGGTATGTATAGTTTTTCATAAGGAATTGACTCACGTGATTATGGAGGCTGAAAAGGACTGATGAGTGTAGCACGAATGCCCAAGAACCAGGAGAGACAGTGGTGTAAGTTCTAGTCTGAATCCAAAGGCAGAAGACTGAGTCCCAGCTTGAAAGCCAGACTGTCAGGCAGAGAGAGGGAAATTCTCTTACCCAGCCTATTATACTCTTCAGGCCTTCAACAGATTGGGTGAGGCTCGCCCACACTGGGGAGGGCAGTCTGCTTTATGCATTCTACCAATTCAGCCGTTAATCTCATTCAGAAACACCCTCACAGACACACTCAGAACAATGTTTAACTAAATATTTGGGGACTCTGTGGCCCAGTCCAGTTGATATATAAAATTAACCATTATAGTATGCTTAATGGTATCTCGTGTTTCTCTAAGGCTCTGCTCATTTTTATTTTTTCTCAATATTCTTCAGATTGTATAATCTCTATCAGTGAATCTGTTTTAAAGTTCATTGATTCTTCTGCTAGCTGAATCTGCTATCAAGCCCCTCTAATGAGTTTTTTTTTAAAAAAAAAAAGCAATAATTTTGTAATGCATACTTTGTAAGTACAGGTACATTTAACTCTCATTTTTCCTATGTGTAGTCACTTTATGGGCAACTTTTGGGACACCTTGCAGTTTACAGAAACATTGCAAAGATAGTATACTCCATGCCATTTCCCCTATTAACATGTTATATTCATTATAATCAACTAATATTGCTAATGGATTGATTACTGATATTCTTACTAACGTTCACACTTTATTCGGATTTCCTCAATTTTTACCTAGTGGTTTTTTTTTTTTTTTCTGTTCCAGGATCCCATCTAGTATACCATATCTCATTTAGTTGTCATGTCTCCTTAGGCTCCTTTTGATTGTTATAGATTCTCAGACTTTCTGTGTTTTAGCTGACCTTAACAGTTTTGACTAATACTGGTTAGGTATTTTGTAGAACATCGTTCAATTGGATTTTTTTATTGTGATTAGGTTGGTCTGAATGGGATTTTGAGAGGAAGACCAACCATGTAGGTGTAAGGTACCATGTTCATCACCCCATATAAACATGCTTACTGCTGTTGATGTTAACCTTGATCACCTGGTTGAGTTAACGTTTTTTTTTCAGGTTTCTCCTTTGTCAAACTACTCTTTTTCCTTCTTACCATAATATCCTCTGGAAGAATGTCACTGTGCAGCCTACATTTAAGGAGTAGGCATTGCCTAATTATAGGTGGGGTATGTATTAATACATAAATTATTTGGAGTTCTGTACACATTTATCTGCTATCATTTACCTATTTAATCATTTTTTAATATCATTAGGTACTCATGGATATTTATTTTATACTCTGGGTAATAATCTATATCCAGTACTCCTTTATTTTCTTGCTTAAATTATTCCTGCTTTGGCTATTAGGAGCCCTTTCAGTTAGCTCCTGTGCCACTTTGGCATCCTCTATCTTTTTTATTTTTTTATTCCTTTCTGGCAGTTCATTCCATTCTTCAGGTTCATTTTGTATGTTTTTTTTGCCCCAGTCCTAGATTCAGCTATTTGTCCAAAGAGTACCAGGATCTGGGTGCTAGGTGGGCACTAATGGATCTTTAGATTATTTACTTTTTTATTCCAGAATTTCCATTTGATTTCATTTCTAGTACTTTCAACCTTACTTGCCTGCGTTAGAGCTACTATCCTATGAGTGACGGCTGGGTGGAGGCAAGAAGTCCGCCCACCTTCCCATCTCTGCTTGCCTGGAATAGAGTTTCTGCAACATGGAATAGGGCCAGGGGTATGGTTGGGGGCTGTGAAATGATGGGAACTTGCTGCTCCTTGGGAGAAACTTTTCCACTACACTGGGAGCGGGGGTGAGAGGATGCCTTGTCGTGGCTACATTCACTGGGCCTGGGTTGAGGGTGGAGGAGGGGGAAGTGGGGCCTGGCCTAAATCTCAGATTTGCTGTTCTTATCAAGATTCAGAAGATTGTCTTAAATAGTATTTTTACATTTGCCATGTACCCTTAGGGCACTTTTCAGAGCCTAAACAACTTTGTTGTTGTTGTTATTATTGTGTTTACCGAGGTTGTTTCACTGAGGAGAGAGTCCATAGGCTCCTTACACTGCTCTTCTGGAAGTACTCCTCTTTGGCTTAATTTTATTGTAATAAATTACCACTTTTAGAAACAGTGTTAGGAAAATATACAGAGGGTGCCAAAAAATGTGCATGTGTTAAGAAAGGATAAAACCGTATTAAAATTATGATAAGCAACGTTTGACTTCTGCGATTACAAGAAATACAATATACAACATAACATATGTTATCAGGATATATTATTACAATTTTAATATAATTTTTTTCTTTCTTAAAATGTGTACACATCTTTGGATACCCTCTATATTTCACCTATTCTCAATATTTTCCTTTGCTCCTCCTGTTTCCTATATCCTTTGATAATTAATTGATAATATATTTCTTTAGAATTTAGACCCTGTAACTCAGCTCTTCTCTCTGTATTTTTTGAGAATAAGGCCTCATTTTATTTTCCATAGTTCTGTCAGAATACTTCCATTCATAACCCTTCAAACAACCCTTTTGTGTGTGTATCATTTCTGTGGTGTCTTTCATGAAACTTCTGAGGGCCAGAGGTAACTGAAACACATTTGTTGTTCCTCTTAGTCAGATCCTTTGATTTTCTCCAAACAAATTCAGTGATTCCACTTCTAGATGCTCTTGGACTTGTCAATTCTTGCTTTTTCTTTTTCGGCACAACAGCATATGTTTTACTTTTTACAGTTACTGAGAGAGATCTTTATATAACTAAAAATGATCAAGAAAGGTGATAGTGCAATGTAATTTAAGAACTAGTTCTACAGGTTGTCCCAAAAGTCACCATACATAGGAAACTTATAACTGCATTGGAAAATTATAACAACAGATATTTTGGAACATGTTTGCCATGAGTGGGAGAGACTTCGTGTGCCTCTAGAAAGAGGTGGCTAACACGTAGAGATTATTTTGTAAATATTTTGTAAATGAAGGCACATTCAGCTACAACTTCCCCTTTTCCCTATGTATGGCCACTTTAGGGACACGCTGTAGATTTAGTGTAGTTCTGAGCTATTTAGGGTGAGTAGAGAATTTTCCAGTATATTGTTCAGTTTAATAAAATAACAGTACTTAATAAATTGTCATTAGGGCCAACATGACTGAAATATTGCTTTAAAAATGTTTTATTTTCCTTCATAAAAATATTGCTCTTAAAAATGTTAATGACGGGCGGTGCCTGTGGCTCAAAAGGGTAGGGCACTGGTCCCATATGCCGGAGGTAGTGGGTTCAAACCCAGCCCTGGCCAAAAACGGCAAGAAAAAAAGAGTTAATGAAATTTTCATGAATCTGTTATTTCTTTTGGGTCTTGACATAAATAACTTGTTTCATTTGAGTGCAGGCTCATAATTCAGACGATAAACCCAACTTTCTAGAGGCATTAGCCTTCTTATTTCTGTCATTTATTATGTCAGTGTTATTTAATTAGATCTTTATTATGTGGCTGCCTATGCATCAGATATAACCTTGAATTTTCTCTATCAGCCTGTAAGTATATGGTATCAGTTCCTTTTAGTGAATGAGACAGTAGGCTTACAAGGTTAAATAACTTGCTCAGGGTCACATAGTTAGTGAAGAATTTGTCAGTATTCTCAGAAGACTAGAAAGAGGAGTCCAGGTAGAGGAAGGGTTTATGCCAATAAGTAGTGCATTGTGACTGATTCTTCATCATCTTATTGGTTTTTTTTTTTTTTAAGGCATTTTTTTGGCCAGGGCTGGGTTTGAACCCGCCGCCTCCGGTATATGGCGTGGGCGCCCTACTCCTCGAGCCACAGGTGCCCCCCATCTTATTGGTCTTCAATTGTTGAAAGGTTGAAGGTGAAAAACCTTCTAAGGAGGAGGACACATCAAAGTGTATCTATTTGTCTGTATAATTGAAAATAGACAATATTTGGAACGTGCATAGGTTTCTTTGACATATTGAGTCCTATATCTGTGATTAAGTAAACTAGGATCTATTTCAAGGAAAATGGTAATACTATGTTGAGGAGCAGGATCTGTGGTCACCAGGGGGCTGTTTCCCCACCAATTCTGTTGGGAATGGAGAGAAAAAGTCCTTCAGTGAAGCCAGAGCATAGCTCCTCCTCAGAAGCTGATTAGGAAACCTGAATATGAGCTCTGTTTGTTCTTTGTTATAATGAACGTGTAAGGTTTATTCTAGCTCAGATTCTGTGATTCCCTGAACAGAGAGGTGGTGGGTTGTATTTGAAAGTGCTTTACATGCCATTTGTATGAAATTAAAAATACAAGTAATTAAGTTGGTTGGTATTGTGGAACTGTAAAGTAAAATATAATGTGGATAATCCACTTACAGGTAGTAATTGACAGTATTCTTGTTTATAAGATCATTCTCGGCTTGGCGCCTATAGCTCAACCGGCTAAGGCGCCAGCCACGTACACCTAAGGTGGCGGGTTCGAAT
>NW_003852446.1:3948846-3962247 GCF_000181295.1 Otolemur garnettii
AGAGCCTCAAGCTGTCACCCTGGGTAGAGTGCTGTGGCATCACAACAACCTCCAACTCCTGGGCTCAAGCGATTCTCCTGCCTCAGCCTCCCAAGTAGCTAGGACTACAGGCGCCCACCACAAATGCCTGGCTATTTTTTGTTGCAGCCATCATTGTTGTTTGGCGGGCCCAGGTTGGATTCGAACCCACCAGGTGTATGTGGCTGGCATCTTAGCAACTTGAGCCACAGGCGCCAAGCCAGATTTTAGAAACTTTTACAGCAATTTAATGTCACACTATTTTACTGTATTTTACAATACAGTTTATAAGGGATTAAAAACCAAACCAAGAAACAAACTGGACCTTCATTCCAGTCTGGTTCAAACAAGTCCAAGTTGCATAGATCAAAATGCCATGATTCCATGAATTCCAAGACATTTTCCCAAGGATTCCACAACAATCTGATTATAATGAATTCATTTGAAAAGTGACTTTTCATCATGGAGTCTGAGAATACATGATAGGCAGTTTTATTCAAATCGAAGTTTCCAAGATCTGTTTGGGTTTTATTAGCAAATTCATGAACCAGGCAACATCCAGTGTACAAAACAGAAAGAGCTCGGATTATAGACAGAAAAAAAAGTGGAGAAAAGCAGGTGTAAAGATCAGATAGTAGATTGATCATTTCAAGGTTATTTTCCTTATCAGTTCTTGATGAATATTTTATTGAATGGGTGAATTGTGAATTACTTTGACGATATCTTCTCCTTATAGGCTGCTTTATTCTCTCATTCTCCTTCTTTCTCTCTCTTTCACATTCCACTTAGCTACATCTTTTTCCTAATTAAAAAAAAAAAAAAACACCAAACCAAAAAAAAAAAAACCCTATGAATATCTTAGAGCATAAGAGAAAAAGAAAGATCAGTGAATGTCTTTGTTTTTTACCCCACCTTATGTGGTAGAACTGACTGTAGATAAGAATAGTAGTTAGGCTGAAGATTGCATATACAAGCAGTAGGGATGCCATAATAGATGCCCAATAAATGTATGTTGAACTTGACTAGGGTAGATGTTAGATGCTCAATGCTTTAAGTGATTGCTGAGATTTTAAGATTTCTTTACAGATGAGTAAGTAGTCTAAGGCTTGGAGAAGTAGAAGTAGCTTTCCAGATTTCAAATGAGGAAGGACTTTCTAGTAACTAGAGGTCTGAATTTGTAGTGAGCTTTTTTTTTTTTTAAGGTAGTATAAGTTTCACATCACTTTATTCATAGAGAGGATAAGTATGTTGCATTCAAGAGATGTCCTAGAAAATTACCATCTTCTTTCAGACTCTAATAGCTACATCTTTAAAGTTGTATAGAATCCAGACAGAGAGTAAAGGTAGATATTTCCAAAGATATGGAGTATGTAGGGAAGAGAAGAATATTTAAGGTTGGGGCCTATTAACTTAGGTAATGCAGTTACATTTTCATATGTGCATTTAATTTTAAAAGTTGGGATTTTTTTTTTGAGACAGTCTGTGTCGCCCACAGTAGAGTGCTGTGACATCACAGCTCACAGCAACCTCAAACTCTTGGGCTTAAGCAGTTCTCTTGCCTCAGCCTCCCGAGTAGTGGGGACTACAGGCGCCTGCCCCAACGCTGGCTCTTTTTTTGTTGTAGTTGTCATTGTTGTTTGGTAGGCTCAGGCCGGGTTCACACCCGCCAGCCAGCCTTGGTGTATGTGGCGGGTGCCCTAACCACTGACCTATGGGCACCAAACCAAGAGTTGGGGTATTTTAACTTTAAGATCATCGAGAGGGGGTTGTGGAAACCTCCCAATTTATAGCCAAGTCAGACAGAAGTAGCTTGGGGACCTGGGACTTGAGACTGGCCTCTGAAGTGAGGGCAACCAGTGGGATTGAGCCCTTAAACTTGTTAATGCAAAAGAAGTTTAAATAATTTAAAAAGGTTTATTCTGAGCCAAATATGTGTGTCCATGGTCTGCAGAGCCATGGCCGAGAAGCCTTGAGCAAGTGGTCCTGCCATGGTTAGGTTACAGTTTGGTTTTTGTTCATTTCAGGGAGACAAAGTCAATACATGGAAGGTATTCGTTGGTTTGGCCCCCAAATGCAGGGCATCTCAAAGTGGGGCATTATAGGTGGATGTGAAGATTTGTTGTTTTGTGATTGGTTAAAGAAATAAAGGTGTCCAACTTTTATTCTTCTCTGCCGCACATTGGAAGAAGTAGAGTTGTCTTGGGCCACACAGTAAATACACAAACACTAACAAAATCTGATGAGCAAAAAAGAAAGGTCTGTGCATGATTTTTGTGATATCGGCCATCACAGATAAACCAAAAAAAGTCCTCAAATAATCCTTATGGGCTGAAGGTTGGACATCCCTGGAGGCTTGGAATGTTTTAATATAAGAAAGGTTGTTAATCAGAGACTGGATACACTGGACATATACCCAGCCTTAATTTATTAAGTAAATTATCTGCAGCTGTGATTTAAGCTTTGTCTTGTGTAGTCTTAGGTCTTTTAATGAGTTACAAAGGATATTTCCTAGAAGGGAGGGGGACATGAAAATCATTTCTGACCTCCAGCCAGCAATTCACCTTTAGGGTATTTCTGGGGTCCATTCAGTTACCCTGTGGGGAGAAGCGCAAGATTTTATTTTTGGCCAGGTGTGGTGGCTCATGCCTGTAATCCTAGCTCTCTGGGAAGTGGAGGCGGATAGATTGCTTGAGTTCAGGAGTTCAAACCCAGCCTGAGCAAGAGCAAGACCCCCCCACTACTAAAAGTAGAAAAACTAGCTGAGCATTGTGGTGGTTGCCGGTAGTTCCAGCTACTGGGGAGGCGGAGGCAAGAAGATCACTTGAACTCAGAAGTTTGAGGTTGCTGTGAGCTATGATGCATGGCACACTACCCAGGGCAACAGAGTGAGACTCTTGTCTTAAAAGATTTTATTTTGGTTCATAAACCAGTGGATGGAATGGTAGGACACCTAGTTGGTGTCAGAGGATCAGAAAATTGGTATTGGGAAAAGATACCAGGAATTTGCTAATAGGAAGAGGAACCTCTCAGGCACAATGTCCAGTTTAGGAATAGAAACAAACTGAAATTTCAAGGAACTGGGCAACTCAACATTGTTTGTGTGGGAGAACAGGAACTCAAAAGTACTCTTAACCATATCTTTTTTTGTTTTTAAATTGTGATCTCCTTGAGGGAAAGAACCTATCTTTTCTCTTTAACACATTAAATCTTTATTATTTATTAGTCAGGTGCTCAGATCTCTTTTCAGTCTAACTGAGTGCTTTTATTAATAAATGGTCTTGATGAAATTGCTTATACTTTTGACTATTTGATCAGTAAGTATTTTTACGTACCTTTCTAAAGTTAGCAGCACAAACAGCTGAGGAAGTATAAGATTTTTAGCTTGATTTTTCTTCAGTTTCTTCTATATTTTAAATAGGACGCAAATATCTCTGTAAATAAAAATAACCTCTTCTCAATACATTTGGAAAACATCCCAGACTTCCTCTTCATGCCTTGCATGGTTGCTGCTATATAGTCATTATTACTATTTGTTTTTTTCCCTCTAATATAAGTGACCCTTGCAGGAATAACTTAATCACCAGCTATTTGGCCAATGGTATTTTACTTATTTTGGTTTTGCTGTTTTTCTAAAATATGCTGAAAGATAATCACTCCATTCCTTCCCTTTTTCTAAAATGATTTTACTCAATTGCTTTGGAATCTTTGCTTCATAAAAGATTTGGAACTATATGACAAGAGAGGAGGGTAGGCTATATATATTTTATATTAGTCCTTTGTGAACTAACATTGAGGATTTTGGTGCTCATTTTCCATTTGAAAGGGTCCAAGTATTTAGAAATGAAAATTGTGGGACCTGAAAGCTAGAAGGGACCTCAGATCTCCATCAGAAGAAGCCTTATGTTTTTACTGAAGAAACAAAAATTGTCAAGGCCAACCATAAATCTGATAACTTCGGTTTAGTGAGAGAAACATGTTTCAGAGTCTCTGTCATGTGATTTTCCAGTTTACAACTACAAGGACCAGGAATCTGGAGATCTGATTAAGCCAGATTTTAATCTATTGGAAAATAAGTTAGTAAGAACATAGCTCAAATTTGTGACATACTGTATTGGAGTGTTTCACATACATATTTCACTTCTGTTTTTAGCTTAAAATAATTGAATGGATGTATATACCATAATTCACTTAACCAGGCCCCTGCTGATGTATATTTAGGCTGTTTCGATTCTTTTGCTTTTGCAGACATTTGCTGCAGTGAATAATGTATGTACACTGTGTGTGTGTTTCTGAGGACAAATTCCTAGAAATGTAATTGCTGTGTCATTTGAATGTTTGTTTTTAGTTTTGAAAGATATTGTCAAATGGGCCTCCAAAAAATTGTATCAATATATTTTCCCACCAGCAGTGTATGAGTAAGCTTAATTCCCTCATGCTCTCATCAGCATGGTATGTTATTTTTGGTCTTTCCCAATCTGAAAAATTGTATCTCAGTGTGGTTTTAATCTTCAATTTTTATTACATGTAAAGTTGAGTAAATTTTTATGTGTTTAAAAGCCATTTGTGTTTTCCGTGATTTAATTTGTTCCTATCACTTTGTCCATTTTAAAAATCGAGGTTGCGTCCCTCGTCATGAGCAGTACGAGCCTTCTGTGTATCAGGACGTTAACTCTTTGTGATATAAGTTGCAGATTCTTTCCCTCAGATTTTCATTTCTATTTTCCCTTTGGTTTGTGCCTTTTTCATTTTTATGGATATCTAAACTCAGCATGGCCTAAATGGAATCCTAGGTTTCCTTCCCTTCCCTTAACCTGTTCTTTTTCCTAGTCGTCATATGTCAAAGGACAGCAGCTCTTATGTCCCTACTTATAGCCCAAGCCCAAACCCAAGAAGTTATCTTTGATTCTTCTTTCCCTCACTGTCTATCTCTTAATTCATCCCTAGTGGTATTGACTTCTCTTCCAAACATTCTGAATCAATCCATTTCTCTTCACATCTACTGATTTTAGTCCATCTTGTCCTTGTGTTTCCCTTGGGTGGCTCCGGTGGCTTCCTAGCTGTTTAGTCCCCAAACCCACATTTCCCCTTTCAGGCATTGGACCATTCTCTACTCTGTAGCTCATATGATCTTTTTAAAATGCAGATCATATCATTGTCATACTGCCCCTGAATCCATCCCTCCCATTCTTGTTCAGGACCCTCCTGTGGCTCCTTATCCCACAGTAAAGATTATACTACTTAAAATAGCCCAGCCTGCTATTTCTCCAAGCTTACCTTGTACTAGGTTATTTACCATCCTGCCCCCAATGCCTTTTGAATCTCTTGTGTCTTCCATGTTCCTTTTTGACCTGGGGCTTTTGCATAAATCATTCTCTCTTGGAGCATCCCTCCTCCTCCATAAGTTTATGTCTGATTATCCTACAGATCTCAGCTCCCTCATTGCTTTCTCTGAAAGAGCCAGCCCTCCCTAGTAAGGTAGGAAACCCTTATGTCTCTTTTTTTATATACTAGTATTTTATCTTTTACACTTAAGTGATTCTTTGATTAAATTCCATGAAATAAAGGATCTTGTCTGTTTCCTTTGCTCTTATGTACCCAGAGTCTATGACAATACCTGGCATATAGTTGGCTCTCAAGACATTTATCGAGTGATTGCTTAATTGTATTTCTCAGGTATAGAGTTTATAGAACATCTTGTTTTACCCTTTCTGAGAAATGTAACTACATTTGCTCTTGGCCAGTATTTATGCTCATCTTTTCCCCTTTCCTAAGACTACTGAATTTTAGTGGTCTCATCTTGACAGTCTTAAAGCATTTTAGGCATGAGATTTATCTAGGCCAATGGTCTTGGATTTACTTCAAGCCTATAAGTGTTCTTGGACTTGAGTTCCTTCCATCCTTTTTCATCTCGAGGTAGTTTATTCTTGGAGTAGAGGACAATAACTTAGACCACATTTTCTGATCCAGATCAATACAACAAAATCTAGGTAAGTTTATTTTAATTCAGTTATTTAGAATTTGGAATTCAGAATGTAATTACCTCATAGAAACCATGTTAAAACTGATCCTTACATTTTCATGCAGGTGCCTCTGAAACTTTTTTAACCAATAGGATATCTTAAGTAGTGCAGTATTAGTATGAACTGTGAATTTCTGTGATTTCATTTTAGCTCTTTCAATCTAAACCCCAAGGCCATCAGATTCTTAGGAAGAACTGGGAGTTGAATAGGACTAGCCGTGCTGGGAGAAGTATCAAGTAGATGGTAGTAGATATACATTGGGTTGATACTGGATTTTCTACCTTGTAAAGGAATTCTAAAGGTCAAGGGTGAGAGGTAAGCTATATACTTGGCAGTTGAAATTTCTGTGCTAGTAACTCATAATAATCATGTACTGGTTTGATTTGATAATGGGAACTGAATTATAGAGGACTATTAAATCAGATTACTCTCCACTGTTGGGAGCATAAAGTGAAGATCTTATTAATTATGGGTCATATGGTCTCATCTAGGAAGAAAACTAAGTAGGAGTGCATTATCTTTTTGCTTATATTCAACATGAAGTCTCTACAAAAGGGTAATTAATTAGGGTGTTTTTCACAGGGCTCTGCTTTCCACAGAAATGGTTTTCTTCTATACATGGATCATGAGTTTTAAGATGCTTTCAAACTGTTTGAACTCTCTTATTATAACAGAAGTTAGTCATGTACCAAATGTATTTCTGTGCAATTTTCAGTGACAAAATGGTTCTCTCATTTGTATGTATAAAAACAATGCCAGGAACAAAAACAAAACTGATGATTCAAGTAATTTTGTACTCTTTGGGAAGAAGAGAAGACCAGTTGAAATGAAGATTATAATTTCAGCAACAAAGGAAGCATTCAAGGCCCAGGCAGCTCTTCAATTCAATACTAATACCTATGAAATGAGTTATATGCCTTGTGTTTCTATCACTTCTTATAGGTACCTGCTTGCTTGCCAATGCAGAGACAAGATTGCTTAGATGTACTCTTAGTGCCAGACAGATCCACTTTGAAATGTATTTGGTTAAAACTTAATGGTTAGCAATCAAAAACTGAATTATTTTTTAGAGACTTAGAATCTTTACATTAGAAGGTACCTTAGAGGACATCTGGTTTTGTTTAAAAAAAAAAAATCCTTTCTACCAAGGCCAAACTGTTTGCAGCAGCGCCTTCCTTCCACCTGCTGATTTTTTTCCTTGTCAGCCTGCTTCGGATATACAGGCCCTCTCCCTTCTTTAAATTTATCAAGCTCTGTAAGACTGTTTGTACTGCCTTGAATGCACTTCTCATGATCCTATGCCTGTGGTTTGCTTCTTTACATGGAACAGATTTCTTTGGAATACCACCTCTTCAGACAGGCCTTTCTTTGACCACCTATCTAAAGGACCCCTCTTTCTAACTGCCATAACTCTCTATCATAAGACTGTTTTATTTCCCTTATAATACTTGTTATTGTCTGAAATTATCATATTTATATTTCTTTATTATCTATCTCCCCTTAGCTCCATGAGAGCAGGAGCCAAGTCTATGCTGTTTACTGCGGTATCTGGAAGCATCCACAACAGTGGCTGGCTCATTGTAGACGTCTGACAAATATGACAAAGATGAGAATGAATGCAACCATTGGTGGTTGATCGTCATCCAATCACTTCTGAGCTGAAACCTGTCTCCTTTTCATCTCTACCACTCACTGGTCTTAGTTCTGGCCCCTAAAATTAATCACCTACTTTATCCCTTTTTTCAAAAGAGTCTTCAGACATTTGGATGTCAGTCACCTCTCACTGAAATCAAACACACCCAGTTCCCTCCCTAGTTCCTCATCTGGTATGGTTTTAGGAGAGTGGTCACCATCCAGGTTATCCATCACTAGGAGGTTTTGGTTTTGTTGTGATAACCCAGTATTACACATAGTATGTTACGTGGAATCTGAGCTTCAGAGAAAAGAGTTTAACTTGTTTCATATTGCAATGCTTTATTTTGGATAAAATTCTTTTTACTTCCATACAAATGACTATAGGATCATTTATATGTGATGTCATCATCAGCGTTCTTAAAAACTTGTTGTGGACTATTACAACATAGAAATAAAACATAAATAGACACTCTAATGAATAATTATAAGTGAATGTCTATTTAACCATCACTCAAGTCCAGAAATAGAAATAGTGTCCCAGAAAGCCTGCCTTGTATCTCTTAATCTCAACCCTCCCTAGTGGTAATTAATACCCTGATTAATAAACACTTCCTTGATCACTTTTTTATAGATTTGTCACTTATATTTGCATATTTAATATAGTTTGTAGTTCAGCTCTGCCTGTTTTAAAACGGTATAAATGAAACAGTACTGTTCTTCAGCTTTCTGTTATATAATAAATTACCACAGGTTAGCTACTTAAAATTATGCCCATGTATTAGTGCGCAGTTCTGTAGGTCAGATGTCTGGAATGGTGTGGCTCGATTCTCTGCTCAGGATAGCTATCATAAAGCTGAAATCAGCTTATCTGCTGGGCTGAGTTCTCTCTTTTTCTTGTGACTTCTAACATTGGTTTCCAAGATCCAACTCTGCTCTTTTGACTTCTTTATCATTTGTGTGTTTTCTATTTCATGAATTTTTGCTCTCATTTCTTTATGTTTTCATTGGATTTGTGGGTTTTTTTTTTTAAAACTCTTAAGATTGATGCTTAGTTTATTAGTTTTTTATATATTTGGCATACATAAGATTCTCAATACCCCCCGAAACATTGCTTTAACTTCTTCCTATAAATTTGTAGTTTGTTATTTTAAAGTGTCTATTATAACTTTCTCTTTGGATTATTTTGCAATGGATCTATTTCCAAACATGAATATTTTTTAATTATCTCTCTTGTGATTGATTTCTTACGTATTTTAGTTGTGGAAAGAGAAATCTTCTGACTTCAGGCCTTATAATTTGTTTTGAATTGAGTTATGGCCTACCATATGATCCGTTTTTGTAAATGTGTTTGTGCTTTACAGGGAGATATTCTGCAATTCTTTGCAGCAGGGTATATGCTCATTTGGTCAAGTTTTAAAAACAAGTTCAAAATCTTCTGTGTCCTGATATTTTTCTCTTTCATTGAGTTCTTTTTTCTGTTATTTTCTCTTTCTAGCATTCTAATTTATTTTTCAAATTTGGCCTTTCACCCTTTGGACATTTGATTTCTGTCAAAATGTTCAACTTTTGGTTTTATTATCTCAACCCTACAGTTGTTTTATAGGCTAGTCCTGATTATTTTAATATTGCAAGTCGTTCTGGGTCATTTTCTTTTTCATGTGTTTCTGTTGGTTCTTGTTTGTTGGTGTCTTCCCTTGTGTCTCCAGCCATCTTTGATTATGTGCTACACGCTGGAAATGAGAAGTTTTCTGTAGCAATATGGAGAAGCCTAGGTTGATGCCTTCTTACCTCAGCTTTTTTCCTTTCCTTTACCAATCTGAATGTAGAACTACCTTAATCCAAAGTACATTTTGAGGTTTTATAAACATTGTCCAGATGATATAAAGCTACAATTCAAATCTGTCCAAGAACTGGTTTGAACTGGTTTGTTTGATTTTCCTTATCCTAGGAGTGTGGCTCTTTGGGATTTCGCCTTCAAGTGAGTGGTGTGTGGTTTATCAAACATTCTGCCTTTGAAACCCCCTGGACTTTGACTTTGTGTTCCTTGATCTGTAAGAGTTTTTATGAGCAAGCCTGTTTTTCTCCCATTTTCTGGACCTTCAAATACCAGAAAGGCTAAAATGGTTTTGGATGGTTTGAATTAATCCCTCTGGGTTCTATTATTTTGCCTTGATTTTAGCCAGGTAATTCTTCACAATCTTAGTGTTTGGTGCTTTTAACCTGATTTTAAAAAGTATTTTCTCCGTAGTTTATATTTGTCATCAAAGAGACATTTCATCCAAGTTATGTAGTTTGCCATTATCAGAAGCTAAAGTCTCTGAGTTTTTATGCCTTAAAAAAAAATAATCAGGGCTATTCATACAAAATTACAGCTAAATGCCATTTGGCAAAATTTTATTTCCTCACTATGAATACTGGTAGTTAAAAGACCGTTCTTGACACCTATGTTATGTATTCACTCACATATTTAATACATTACTCAGTTTTGATTGCCCCAGAGAATAGATGGTACCAAATGTTCTTATTTATATACAGAACTCTTTGGGTGCTGGGCTTTCTTAGTGGGAATGATTATTTTTTTTATCTCAAGTTTCTTTTGAAATGAGCCATACCATTATTGGCAGAGAGTAGAATATTTAAATGTTTCCTGGGTGTTTTTCCAAACTATCCATAGAAAATGAAAGAATGATTTATTCTCAGAAACACTCTGAGCATCCTTTACCCAGAATGGGACTGATTTAGATCTTTGTATGGCTGCCTACTTGTCATTGCAATCTCAGCTCAAATGTCACGCTGTTAGAGAAGCCCTCACTGTCTTCAGGGCCAGTCTTTCTATTCCCCTTCATAAGTATTCGTATCTGATAATAATCTTATTTTTCCTATCCTAGCAAAACATGAAGTTCCACAAGGGTAAGGACCTTCCTTAGTGTCTTATGTGTCTTATTCTCCCATTCCTTGAGATGTCTTCAGTAATTATTTGAGGAATGAATGAATGAATAGAATAAATATTTGTTTCTCTTCAAATTGTGATATCATTTTCTCTAAATGTCACAGTAATCTTTTAAAAATTTGTGATTCCATTTCACTAACGTTTTCCAAAATGAGTATAGTGAAAGGAGTTAAGTGAGTCAAGGGAGAGACTAGTAGGTGATGTTATGGGGGGAGGTCAAGGCCTGGGGCTCGTATAGACTTTGGCTTTTTCTCTTAATGATATTGGAGGCCATTAGAGGGTTTTGAGTAAGAAAAGCCATGATCTGACTTATCCTAAAGAGTTACTCTGACTCCTGTCAGAACTATAGGAAGCTGTGGGGATATTGAAGTATGGTCTCTTCTGGGCTCTTCCATCTATTCTGCTGGCTGATTTGCCTATCCCCATGCCAAAATCACCTTGTCTTAATTCCCATGGCTCTCTCGTAATCCTCAGTATTCAGGAGGACATCCCACCAGATTGTACCCTGTAGGCCAAGCCTTCTTATTTTTCTTATCATTCCTTTCTTTTTTTTTATTCTTTTCTCTTCATTCTTACAGTAGGAGGATATTGCTTGTACTTGGAACTCTGCTCTTCGAGATATATTTTTAAATCAACTTGTCTTAATTCTTTAAAAAACCCTATTGGAATTTTGATTGAAATTGCATTGACCATCAATATGGAAAGAATTGACCTTTCTATTGTTGAATCTTCCTAGTCTTAAAATTTAGATAACTCTATTTAGGTCTTTTATGCCTTTGAGTAAAGTTATTATATATATTTGAGTAGAAGCCTTGACTGTCTTTTGTTTGTTAAATCCTAAGCACCTTACTTTGTTATTATTGTAAACGGTATTTTAAAAAATTTACTGACATTGCAAATGAAGTTGATATTTGCTTGTTAAACTTATGTCAGTTACATTGTCAAACACAATTCTAATGTTTGTGAATTTTTTTGAAATTTCTATGTAGACAATTATATCTGCAAGTTCTGTTTTGCTTCTCTCTTTCCAACCTTATATACTTTATTCAGTTATTTTTCATTTTACTGGCCTAGCTAGAACCCACCAGAGTGTTTAATGATAACATTAATAAATGTAAATATAGAACTCTTTGTCATGTTAAGTTTTAAAGGGACTATGTCTAATACATCATATTTAAGAATGTTTGTTGTAGTTTTTTGTCAAGCTGGCTTTATCAGTTTACGAACATTTTAAAATTATTACGGACATGATGTTCCTTAGAGCTCTTTAGAAAGATTGTACCAGTTTACATTCCTGCCATCACTGTACAAAAGAGCACCACTTTCTGATGGTACTTAACCGCATCACATGGGGTCCTCTTATTTCTAAAGTTTCACATTTTAAAGGGCAGAAAATTTTTCTACTTGTTTAGATTTATTTCTTCCTTTTAAGCCAGTATTTTGTGTCGATATCACTGTTATTCTTCTTAGAGATAGAGCAGGGTTTTTGAGACAAAATAACCTATTTTGAAAATATTTCAGATTTAAAGTTCAAAAATAGTACGAAGAATTTCCTATTTCCTGTACCCTTGACCCAGGTTCCCCAAATGTTATCATTTTATATATATTTGCTATATTATTTCATCTCTCTTTTTGTCTTCCCCCATACACACATATGTAATTTTTTCTGAATGATTTAAGTTGCACATATGATGACTCTTTTTCTCTCAAACTTTGGTCCTAGTTCTCAAAAACAAGAGCATTGTTTTATATAAACAACAGTACTGTTAACAACATCTGAAAGTTATCATTCTTCACAAAACTATTATCTAATCTGTAGACATTTCAATTTTATCAGGTGTCCTTTATAGCAAAAATTTTTTTACAATTTTTTTTTTTTTTGGTCCAGGATCCAATCCAGGACCATGTATTACATTTACTTATCAAGTCTCTTAATCTTCTTTAATCTGGAACAGTTACTCAGTGCTTCCTGTCTTTCATGACCTCGACATTTTAAAAGAATACAGGCCAGTTTGAGCTTCGTTGTTTCTTGTCATTAGTTTCAGGTTTCACAGTTCTGGGAGGAATGTCACAGAAGTAGTGATGTGATGTTTACTATCAGGAGGCATATAATGGTGGTTTGTCCTCTTACTGATGGTGTTAACTTTGATCGTTTAATTAAGGTTGTGTCTGGCAGGATTCTTCACTATAAAATTACTATTTTTCCCTTTATAATTAATAGGTATCTTGTGGGGAGATACTTTGAGACTAATAATATCCTGTTTTCCATCAAACTTTCAACCAGTAGTCTTAATATATACTGATGATACTTGCCTGAAATAATCATTACCAGACTGATTGCCAAATGGTGATTTTCTAATTCCATCACATTTATTATTTGGAATTATACTTTACAAAAGAGCTTTTCCTTCTCCTCCATTTATTTGTGTCAGTCATTAAGGGCTCTTCTTTTTAAAAATTCTGTTACTAAGTTATTTTGTAACTAAAATATTCTCATTAGGCCAGTGGGAATCACTTCAAAGTGACCCCTGTGCCTTTTGATGTATCCCTGTCATTCTTTGAGCATTTCCTTACTTTCTGGCATCATAAAAATATACCCTAGGTTTCTATTGTGCTTTTCCTGCCCCACCCAGGACCCAGTCATTTCTCCAAGGAACCTTGGTTTCTTTTAATGAAGCACCAGTGTGCTCATGGCTATCAGGATGTCATTTCTCCTAGGCCTTCTCAGCAACAGAGCTTGGGAATATATTTATGAGAGTGTGTATTTTTTTTTTTTTT
>NW_003852446.1:3962675-3971235 GCF_000181295.1 Otolemur garnettii
CCCTGGGTAGAGTGTCATGGCATCACAGCTCACAGCAACCTCAAACTCTTGGGCTTAAGTGACTCTCTTGCCTCAGCTGCCATAACACCCGGCTGTTTTTTGGTTATAGTTGTCATTGTTGTTTGGCAAGCCCAGGCAGGATTCGAATCCACCACCTCCGGTATATGTGGCCTGCACCCTAGCTGCTGAGCTACAGGCACGGAATCTATTTGCTTTATCTTACAACATACATAAAGAAGTTTTATATTATGATGTAAAAGTAAATGTCTGATTATAATATTTGTGTATATTTCTTTTTGTTTTTAGCTTGAAGAGAATAGGGTGTTAAAATATTGTTTTTAAAACCTATGGTTAATTCCTTTGCCCTTGTCCCCTTCAGTGTGGTTATGTTATTCATTTCCAGTACAGTAAGACTCAATTTTTTGTGTACATTCCATTTTGGATTCTTTTCTCATACTGTTTTGTTCTGTTTTGTTTTTCTCATTTAAAACATTAACATGGATTTAAAAGACCAATACAGAAAGGTAAAGTAAGATAGGTTATTAGAGTATTGCTGTATAAAACTTAATGGCTTTTATTGTGTTTGTTCTTTTAGGGTTTAATACGTCACTATTGAACAAATATGTGAAAATTCCTGCCAGCGAGTGACAATTTCTTCCTTTGGACATTTTTTGTTCTTCTTACTGCACAACTGTTTTAGAAATCCCTTTTTTGGTGCCATGTTCGGTGGCGTACATCAAAAGAGGAGTTCGTCTTCATGAAGATTCCTAACATTGGTAATGTGATGAATAAATTTGAGATTCTTGGGGTTGTAGGTGAAGGTAAGTTGGATTTCTACATTCCTTGAATTTTTGAGCAATGTGCATTTATATCTACTACCCCAAAAGTTACTAACTCAGATTCTATTAATTTAACATATATCTATTTAGATGTGGTTAAGAGTAAAATACTAAAAATAAAATTACTCTTAAATTATTCGGGTCTTTTCAGTGAAAAAGTAAAACATTTAAAAACTCTTTTAAAGTTTAATAAATCAAGATTTCTTAAGACTGCCCTCATTCTTTTTATTAGGAATCATAGTTTCTTTAGGCTACTTTTTTTTCCCCTTTGGTATCATTTTATTTTTATATCAGCTAGGCTTATTTTGAATAACTTAAAATGTATTTATATATGTTAAATTTTACTTAATACTTGGTAAATAAATGAACAAATAATTTCTATTACTTTGTAAATGACAAGCCACATTTTATAAATTCTGAACTACACAATTTGATCATATTTTACCATTTCCAAAAATCATGTGTCTGTCTTATAATCATTAGCAGATCATGGTTTAATTGGTAGAACTTTTTCTTTAATAGTAGTACATAAAGTAATGTTTATAGCCAGTAGTGTAATTGATCTGATAAAATGTGGTAATTCTTACAGGTTTATTTCTAGAAAAATTACCATTTCTTCCTGATTTTTCCTGCTTAGTAATATTTACTCTTGACTTAAAAATAACTTCTTAGAAATTTTGATAAATGGTTCTTTTAAAAGGGGATAAATGATTATAATTCTTTTTCTTAGCATTTATATCTTTAAAGCAAATATTATGAAAATTTCATATTTCAGATTTTTCAAATTTTGTACTTCTAAAGAAGTTTTAAATATTTATCGATGTGAATAGCAAAATTGTTTAAGATTTTAATGCTAAGTTGGTAAATTGTTTTCAAATAAATAGAAACATTAAAATATTAATAAAGAGAGTTTAATCATTGGATGCTTGTTTCAAGGACTGAAGTTGAAATCATCTAAAAAGAATGGGTCTTTCGGGTGGTGCCTGTGGCTCAGTGAGTAGGATGCCGGCCCCATATACTGAGGGTGGCGGGTTCAAACCCAGCCCCGGCCAAACTGCAACAAAGAATAGCTGGGCATTGTGGCGGGTGCCTGTGGTTCCAGCTACTCAGGAGGCTGAGGCAAGAGAATTGTCTAAGCCCAGGAGTTGGAGGTTGCTGTGAGCTGTGACGCCACAGCACTCTACCAAAGGTGACAAAGTGAGACTGTCTCTAAAAAAAAAAGAAGAAAAGAATTGGGTCTTTTTTCTCTTACTAGTCAACTCCTTTCCCATTTCTTTATTGATATTAATTATATAAAAACTCGTAATACCTTGTTTACTATCTGTTCTATAAGAACTATCTTTTAAATTAATTTTTCATAAGTATTGCAATTAGAGACTTGTGCAGTAAAGCTGCTGGCTAGAGGAGGTCAGTGCATAGGGTCTAACAAGGTTGGAATGTTCCAGATTCTGAGTTTTTCTGGATCATAACCTTGTTTTTCTCAATGTACTCATAGTTGATCATCATCTTAGGGATTGGCTCAGAATTACCAGAATCTCATATACATCAGACTATGTTAGTTTAAGGTGAAATCAGAATTATCATTGGTGTATAGTTTTTTTCTCTGAAAACCAGCTCAGATTTCTTTTGGCTTAGAAATTACATATTTATTGTAAGTATATAAAAATCTGTCAAGCAAGCTTTACATTCCTATAGCCCACATGGTAGATTTTTACCCTGTAGAAAAACTGACATGGGCAGTTAAACGGGGATTGGATGATTATGGAGTTCAGTTAGATGGTTATAATGGCTAGTTCCATCTTAACTATGATAATAGGGTTCATTTATTTTCCACCAAAATGAGGGCCTTGTTCAGGTCCCTTAGACTCCATTGAAAATACATTTTCCAATTTTTGTCTCCCTGAAGTCCCCTTCTTAGAGATGGATGCAGCTATGCCTGCTTCTAATGTCAGTGTTTTTGACATTTCTATAAAGCTTGGTTATCATATATTGCATTTTGATTCTCTTAATTAGATGTTTTACACTATAACTTTAACCTCAGTTTCTTGGGTACCTTGCCGTCTATTCTGTGTTCTGCTTCTAAGGAGGTAATTTGCCACCTAGGTGACAGGATAAATAACCCAATAGATAGTGAGGAATTGCATCAGAATACACCAAGGATAGTGGGAGTGCTTGTGGCCTGCACCCTTGAACTAAGTTTTTATTTATGGCAAAAAGGTGGGGACTCCTTTTTTTTTTTTTTTTTTTTGTAGAGACAGAGTTTGATTTTATCGCCCTCAGTAGAGTGCTGTGATGTCATAGCTCACAGAAACCTCCAACTCTTGGGCTTAGGTGATTCTCTTGCTTCAGCCTCCCAAGTAGCTGGGACTACAGGCGCCTGCCACAACACCCAGCTGATTTTTTGTTGCAGTTTGGCCGGGGTCGGGTTTGAACCTGCCACCCTCGGTATATGGGGCTGGCGCCATGCCCACAGAGCCACAGGTGCCTCCCGGTGGCGACTCCTTTTAGTTATTAATTGGAATGCTGAGGCCTATGCTGTTTTGCCAGTCAGAAGACCTTCTGGTATCCCAGAGGAATGTATAAATGTCTCCTAGGACAGATAGCATATTTGGTAGGTTCTATGGTTGAGCTTATGATTGGAATGTTTTTAGCTCTTAATTTCTCTAGAATCTTTTGAGTTAATTTTCATTTACTATCCCACATCTTATCTCTACAAATGTGTAAGCCTAAATTATAAAATGTTTTAAGTGAAATTTTCTTCAACAAGAGAAATATTTAAATATTAAAATATTTAATATAAAAATATATTAAAAATATTTCTTGTGAGAAATTACTTATCTATACTCTTAGTTTATAAAAAATATATAATAAAATATCCATGCTCTATTTCTATGTTGTTCATTACTGTGTTATCACCCTAGAATATGGTCATTTGGGGAACCATTACTATAACAGATACACGTAAACAATACAAATATAGCAGAACTTTGATTTCTTTAAGAGCTGTAGTTTATATGCATGGCCTTGATTGTTTACCTCTTTTTATTATAGGAGCCTACGGAGTTGTACTTAAATGCAGACACAAGGCAAGTACATGGTTTTTAAGAAAAAAATATCTGTATATGTTTAACTTTTTTGAAAGTAGTACATTGCTTTGTACATGTGGACATAACACATGTTGAGTATCCCTTATCTGAAATGCTTAATTAAGGCTACAAATGTTTTGAATTTTGGAATATTTGCATATTCCAAATGTGGGACCCACGTCTAAACACAAAATTCATTTATGTTTCATATACACCTTATATGAGTACCTGAAGGTAATTTTATACAATATTTTAAATTTTGTGCATAAAACAGAGTTTGTACTAAATACTTATATATGAAATTTTCCACTTGTTACATCAGGTTGGTGCTCAAAAAGTTTTGGATTGTAGAGTATTTCAGATTTCAAATTTTCCAATTAGGGATGCTCAACATGTAATTAAAACTTTCTGGTTATAATGATGATGCTTATAGAAGTGGAATGAGTATGTCAACTCAGAAAGAGACTACTGTTGGATGAGCTTGATCATAGTTAAGTAGTCCTTAGCTCTTTGCAATATGTGCTATTTTTTTCAACCAACCCGTGCCATGCCACCTCATAATGACATTTAGATTAACAACAGGCAGCATACATAGGGTAGTCCCACAGGATCATATTATGGCATTTTTACTGTGCCTTTTCTGTGTTTATATATGTTTAGATACACAAATAACATTAGGTTAGGTTGTCTCCAGTATCCAGTACATACAGTAACATGCTATACAGATTTATAGCCTAGATGTATGGTAGACTATACTGTCTAGGTTTGTGGAAGTATACTCTTTAATATTTGCACAATGACAAAATCACCTAATGATGTATTTCTCAGAATGTATCCCCCTGTTAAGTGATACGTGACTCTGTAAAGTGAAAAGGTGGTAGAATGGGAAGAAGAGAGCTTATATTCAAGTGCTTACCAGCAAGGAATTTTTCCAGTATTTTTCACATAGAATCAGTGATTTAAATTGCTTGATGGATTTGATCCCAGATTTCAAAGGGTAGTGGATAGGTGTTCGGTTATGAATGAGGGCTTGGGATAGTGGTGCATGATTATGATTATAGGCTGTAGTTGGTCACCCTTGAACACTCATGAGATAATTCTTATTATGGATTATTGTAATAGTCGTGGATTATTGTAATAATCGCGGATTATTCAGGGAAGTTATATAAAGTTTTCATAGCCCTTTTTCAGCATTATGTTTTGCTTGGAGGCTAACTTTAAGATGGCAAGTGTTAAAACCATTAATAATTTCAAAGATTAGATTAACATATTAACTGCCATGTGAGTTGTATTTAACTCATACTAGGTTTTGAGCCCAGGGCCTCATGAAGCTGTGATACCACTGCTCATTATTTTTGCTGTCAGTTGGTACGTCTCCCCAACATCCAGCTGGCCTGTCCAAAGGGACCAAATGTGCTAGACTGTGTTTTCCAATTACCCTAGTTTCTGATTGCACATTTTGCCTTGAATGTTTGCTGGGCGGATCTTTGAATGAAATCAATGTGATAGTATGCAGTGATGTGACATTGTGTACATACTTGGGAGTGTGATTCAGAAGTCCTCCTCTAGGACCATCCAAGGTTCACCAGACACAACTAAATACTTGTGGAATGACAAAAGACTTCATTCTCCAAAACAAATTCAATGAGTATTTTGTGAGTCACCTACAACTGTAGCCCCAAGGAGAAAACTTTTTTTCTAAAAAGTGCGACAGTCAATGTGTTAAATATTTTTCTGTTATGGTTTACCTTGTTTAGTATAACATTTGGCCTCATATTATTTTGTACATGTTAAGACCGAGGTTTTAAGTTTTTTTGTGATTTTTATAGTGATATATTTTATGTCTGAGATGAGCTTAGCAATTTAACCCAAAACATTGAAAGTCTTGGATTTATCATCTATCAATATATAATATGTGTGTATGTATATATTCATACACATGCAAATAAAGAGGATATAATTTTTATGTTTGCTTTTCTTTTCCTATTGGATATAAAATACTACCTACTTTTTGGATTTAAGGCTTCATGACAATATTTTTGTGTTTTAGATCACAAATCTCTTACTTTAATGCAATGGCTTTTCTATTCTTAAAAATGGGTATTTAAATTGTTTATAGTAGTCATCTGACGATCTCTTTGTCAGTAAATCCTCAAAAATGAATAGAGGCCGAGGTTGGTGGATTGCCTGAGCTGACAAGTTCGAGACCAGCCTGAATCAGAGCGAGACCCCATCTCTAAATATAGCCAGGTGTTGTGGCAGGTGCCTGTAGTTCCAGCTACTTGTGAGGCTAAGACAAGAGAATCACTTAAGTCCAAGAGTTTGAGGTTACTGTGAGCTGTGATGCTATGGCACTCTACCGAGGGCAACAAAATGAGACTCTCAAAAAAAGGTTTGAATACTGGTGGTTCTTGATTAAGGATGATTAAGAATTTAAAATAATAAATGGAATCAAAGTAAATTTAGCATCTTGAATGTCTCATTAAGAAATATTACCACAATTTGCATTAAATGGAAAACTCGCTAATGAAATGCTACACTTTTGATTAGTTGTCTTTAGTTATATTCTGAAGCTTAAAAAAAATTCCAGGGTAGATATACTTGGGGGAAATAGGCTGTTAGTTTCCAAGTTAAATTTGACTCTTTTATGAATATAATACCTCCTTTTATACTATAGCTCTGTTTATATAGCATAGCAGATAGAAGCTTCAGTTCTTAATCCTAAACTTGGGTTTTAAAACCCAAGGATTTCTTGAGATATCTACATATCTCTTATATATACATACTTGCATATACATACATTATATATATGTGTCCTATGTATAATATACTGTATAGTGCAAAGAATCCAAATGTTTTCTCCCAGTCTTTGTCATTCTTTGACCTGTGACCTTTTTCCCTTTCTTTTGACTCTAAGTGCTCCTTCTGCCGTTATATAAAAATAAAGTTTATTAGTCAAATATATTATTTTAATTTTTCCATTTACTCATGTGTTAAAATGTGGTTGCACATACTTGGTTCTTAATAACACACACTATTAATGCCAGCAGGATGGGCCCAGAGAGAAGGTGGATGAGAATGGGTATCTCTGCTTTGGGGAAACCCACTCTAATTCCTAGTGGCTGTGTGTAGGACACTTGGAGTTATAGGGATGGATAAACCATAGTTTTCTTGCCCTTACATGCCTTATGGTCTGTCTGAAGAGATAGATGATAGATACTTAAGCAAAGTTGTATGGTTACTGCAGATGGGATCACATCTACAAAATTTCTCTTTTTGCTGCCCTTCACTACATGAAGGACTCGGACTAGCTCTCTAAGTATTGCTACTTTTTCCTTTCTTGCTTCTAAAAAAATATCAGTGGATGGAAAGTGTAAAGCATAAATTCGTGCCTATCTCAGAGTAATATAAAACTCTTTTTAGAATCTGCAGCTGTTTAGTCATTAGAGTTGTTATAGTTTATCTTTTTCTCAGCTAAAATCAGACCTTCAAATCTATTGCCCCATAGCTAAAAATAGAGAATTTAATGCTTCTGGTGAGAGATATACTTTAGGATGGGACCAGTGGATTACTATGAAACTCATGTGATAGTTAAAAATGTATTTATAAGCACCCTATTATACTTATTATATGTAGAATATTGTGCCAGTATATTTTGTATGCCTTTAAAATTTTAGTAAACTGCTTATAAAAATGTATAAGTCAGGTCTGGGTGATTGCTTATACATAAATTGGGTATCTTTTTGAAAAGGTTGGTTGTGGGTGTATATATAATGAAATAATTCTTAGCATACTGTTTATTTGAACAAGTATCAAAGAAAGTCACTATTTTAATCTGTGTACTGTTGCAGTAATTTAGAGGTCATGTTTATGAACAGATATATGTCTTGTCTTTTGTGAACACAACATGATGTTGGGCTAATTTAGGCTAAAGACTGTACTTTTTAATTTGCTGAAATAAACACTGCCAAATTAAAAAAGAAAAATACAGCTTGTACCTTTTTTCTTTTTGGACAACTTCTGTTTATTGTTATATATACACATTGGCATGTATGTGAAAACTCTCAACGGTGACTGTTAAGCTTGTTTACAATCCCTTAAGACTACTCACATTTGAAAGGTGTTCTGGTTTGGACCCTTACCCTACAGATATGCATTGTTGATTATCTTTTTTTATTTACATGTCTATTTCAAAGAACCTGTGAGAAAGGAGACATGTTTTATCTCATGCTTTCCTTAGCAGAAACCTAAAAAGGTCCTGCTCACAATAGGGTAGGGAAAATTGAATGTGGTTGGAATAGGGAGATTAGAGTTTGAGGAAGGAGGTCATGCAGCCTGATAGAGGTTGTACAGTGATGCCCTGAGCCCAGGACAGGGGAATTCTGATTCACATAGTTCCTTATCTTTGGCTGTGGTTGATTTATGAGACGTTTTTGTTTGTTTTGAAGTAATAGATGATATATACCTTTGAGGTAGCTAATTATACAAAGCCATAAGCAATCCAATATTGGGGTGTAGCCTAGAAGTTTTAAATAATAATATTGTCTTTTTTTTTTTTGAGACAGAGTCTCAAGCTGTTGCCCTGGGTAGAGTGCTGTGGCATCACAGCTCACAGCAACCTCTAACTCCTGGGCT
>NW_003852446.1:3972318-3980895 GCF_000181295.1 Otolemur garnettii
CTACTTGGGAGGCTGAGGTAAGAGAATCGCTTAAGCCCAAGAGTTTGAGGTTGCTGTGAGCTGTGACGGCACAGCACTCTACTGAGGGTAACATAGACTCTGTCTCAAAAAAAAAAAAATCCAGTGTGGTTGAATCTACTTCATTTAGCAGTGCCATTTAATAAGTGAAATGGTACATTAAGAAAATCTGGATTATGCCATTTTTGTCTTGTGAGTTGAAGTGCTAGAAAGAGTAGCCTTGACTAAATATTCACTAGTCAGGAATTACCCAGTTTCCCTCTACTAAAAGATATTTTTGGCTATTTGTTATTACTTAATTGTGACAGTTTATCTTTTGCAATAAGGCTTTGTTTTTAGTAGGCATTATACATTTTTAATTAGTAATTCTTTTTCAAATTAATTTTTTTGCACCTAAGAGGTGAATTTAGGATTTGGTTGTTGTTATTATTTTGGGGGTGGGGGCGGATGGTGGGGAATAGAGGATTTATTGACAATCGTTCGCAGAGTAGAGGACCAGGGATTGATTCACACCCATGATTCTGTGAGTCTCAAGAGTGAAACTCACTAGGGGTGCTCTGATAGATTCACTTCACCCTTCCTCTGTAGGGAAATTCAGAGTATTTGTCAGTCAATGTCCATAGGATTTGGTGGTGGTTATTTTTTTTAATCAAACTACTTTACGAAGATACTGAAGGAAAAGTCAATGAACTATCACCAATTTAATAGATTATTTATAGTTTTTGGGGGGATATATTTCCTTTGGGCAGATGGCTGCCATCATCTGAAATAAACTTTTATTGTTTTAGGGTTTTTTCCACATTATGTAGAAAAAATATTTTTCTTTACTTTTTAGGATTTTCATTGAATTGAATTTTTTGAACAGAAATTAAAGTGATAAGCCAATAATGAAAAAGTGAATGTAAGGGATTACTTATATTAGTTATTTCTTCATTATTTAGTTCCTCATATACATAAGATAATGTCTCTTGCTTTTTGTGTGCAAAATTTCTAGACTTTGAAAAAAATTATAGAGAGGCTTGGGGTTTTTAATAAAGCTTGTAAAAAAATTGGAAGTATTTTAATATTGATTATTTCAGCACAATCTTTTTAAAAGTAATTTTCTTTTAAATGACATTAATTTACTGTAGGTATGGAGATTAATGAGCTCCTAATGTTAAACTGGACCTCAGGTCAGGAATCATTAATGGGGAAAAAGAAATCTGTCTCTTCTCATAGAAGCACTCATACAGAACCATTACTTCTGTGCCATTTCTGCTCTTAACTTGGTTTTTGTTTTTGATCAAGTTAATTGTAGAAAAGTGTCTAGAACACTGAAAAAGTCACAGCAAAATTCTACTACTTTGTATTAATATTAAAATAATATAATCAAATATATTAATATATTTAATTAATATAATTAAATAGAAAATAATATATTAAATATAAAATAATATTTTATATTTCAGATTCTACTCTACTGTTGCTGTAGGAGAAACTACCCATGTTTCTTTCTTTTTATCAATAAAAGGAATAATGGCTCTCATATGAGAATTAGTCAGTATTAGCTCTGTTTGCACAGAAGAATACTTCATTCATCCTTTTTACAGTGACTTAGCTCCTAAATCATCATCTTCCCCTCTCATCTACAGGGCAAGTTGGCTAGAATGGCTTTCCAGTTTACCATATTAACATCTTTTGCATCTGGTTCTCTAAGTGTTAATGTTATTATTTATTGAATCCTTATAGGTTCACTTTAAGATACCTTTCATGCTAATCATAAAAACATAAATTAGTTCAAAAAAAGGAAGAGTTTCTATACCTTCTTAAGATGAGTAATTTCTTTAGTCTGATAAATGTCTGTGCTTAAGTGATTTATACTGGCTCCTTAATGCCACTTTTCTTCAAAACTTCAGGAGCAAAAAATGAATGTGGATCTTTTTTTTTTTACACAGACTTGAAGTATATATTCACCTATTAACAAATGCTTTGTATACTCTTAAGTAGTTAAGCACAATTCTTTATAAGTTGTTGAAACCAGTGACTAGAAATTAGTGCATGGTGATCTATTCCTGTATGAAAAGCAGTTCAGTTCTGAAATACTATATAATTAGCAACTATGGTCCATATCATATAATGCTTTTGAGTTTTGATGTTTTTTAATTTAAGGGTTTCTTTCATATATTAAAACATTTTTAGTTTAAAAATTGGGCACTTAGGTATTGGCTCTACAAAAATCAATAAGATGTAATTATTTCGAGGAATTTAGCATGAATAAATTAGCAAATATAAAGTCTGTTTTCTATTGTAAGGATGCTTAAAGTGTAGCTTGGGAGAAGTAAGTATGAGAGAAGATGGTAGTGGAAATGATAGTAAGAAACCTTTCATTTTTGCTTTTTTTTCAATTCTTCATTGAAGCCTGATTAGACAAAAGCTCACATCATTAATAAAGGGGAGAAAAAGTATTTCCCAGAATCCCACAAAAGAACTGCCACAAAAATGGGAATAGAATTATGAATGAGAATAGTATAGTGAGAACCACTGTTTACCTCTGAGTGTCAGAGCACCCAGAATCCTTGCAGTAACGATGGATTGTAGAACCTTCCTCACGTGGCACAACAGAAACTTGATCCATGAAGTCCAGGTCATTGCCTTTAAGACCACCATATTAGGATGAACAGAACTATTGTCAGGACAGCGTAGATCTCGATTTGGCAAACAACTGCCTATGGACTAAATCTGGCCTGCCACCTAAGGTTTTGTTGGAACACAACCACACTCATTTACGTATTCTCTATGGATGCTCTTTTGAAACATTGATAGATTTGAATAGTTGTGGCAGAGACTTTGTGACCCACAAAGCCTAGAATATTTAGTTATCTGGCCTTATGTAGAAAACATTTGCTAACTGCTGATAGTTAGCAAGCCCTATATAAGAGAATATGGTGGAAACAGCATAGTGGCTTTAGTGAACCAACATTCTCAATTTCTTTCTTTCTTTCTTTTCTTTTTTTTTTTTGAGACAGAGTCTTACTCTGTCACCCTCAGTAGAGTGCTGTGTTGTCACAGTTCATAGCAACCTCCAACTCTTGGGCTTAAGTGATTCTTTTGCCTCAGCCTCCCAAGTAGCTGAGACTACAGGCACCCGCCACAATGGCCGACTATTTTTTCGTTACAGTTGTGACTGCTGTTTTAGCTGGCCGGGGCCGGGTTTGAACCTGCCACCCTCCATACATGGGGCTGGTGCCCTACCTTCTGAGCCACCAGCGCCTCCCAACGTTCTCAATTTCTGTTTGTCTCTTCGCCTTTGGTGCTCTTGGATCCTGAGGAATAAGTTAAGATAGGGACTTCCTCTGAAAATTCCTTTTCCCTTGATCTGAACTTGGGTAAATCCCTTGAAGGCTAGGTAGGAAGTTTTGTATTAGTTATCTCTTTCATATATCAACTGTCATAACAGAAAAGTAGAATTTTCTGGGGCTGGGTATATAGAGACACAATCTATTTACTCTGTCTCCCATCACGAGCTCAAATCTTTCTAGCCAAAGACGAATACAAAGAAGAAAATAGTTTTCATCAGGACTATGAAAAATTTCTAAAAGTTGATGAGAAAGACATTCTCATAATACAGAGAATAAAATTTTTGGAAAAAAACACTTGATATCTTCCAAATTCATTCAAATGGACATAAATGAGAGATTAAGAAGAAATAGTAACTTTTGCTTCAAGTGTCTCTTTGTCTTGCAGGCATTAAGTGCTTTATTTTCATTTCTCTTTGAATCTTCATAAAAACCATAAAAGTTAGAAGGAATTATCTTCCTTTTATAGGGGGGAAACTCATGCCCAAATAGGTTAATTTCTTGAGGGCTATCCAAGTTAGTAGATGAGATGATAGAGCCAGGAATTAAGCCACATTTTAAGCACTGTTTTTAATTGAGGTAAAATTTACTTAACATAAAGTTAGGTATTTTAAAGTGTATAATTCAGTGGAATTGAGTACATTCATCATGTTGGACAACTGCTACCTTTTCTGAGTTCCAAAATGCTTCATCACCCCCAAAGAAAACCTGTACTTAGTAAGTATTCCCTCATTTTTCTCTCCCCCTTTCCTTGGCAACCCCTACTCTGGTTTTTATGTTCATAGATTTACTTAATCTAGATATTTCATATAAATAGAATCATACAACACATGACCTTTTGGTTTGGCTTTCTTCACTTAGCATGTTTTTGAGGTTCATCCAAGTTGTGGTACTTCATTCCATTTTATGCCTAAAATGGCATAATCTAAGTGATAATCTTTTATATATTGTATTGTATGATATACCTCATTTTGTTTACTTGCACATCGGTGGATGGATTTTCGAGTTGTTTCCACCTTTCAGCTGGTGTAATTCTGCTATGAACATTCACACACAAGTGTTGAGTCTCCGTTTTCTAGTGGAAGTTGCTAGGTTGTATGATAATTGTATGTTTAACTTTTGGAGGAATTGTTTAAGCTGGTATCCTCAGTAGCTGCACCCTTTTATATTCCCACCAGCAATGTATGAGGTTTGCATTTACTTTACATCCTCACCAACACTTGTTTCCTTTTTCTTTTCAATTGTAGCCATGCTAGTGGATATAGAATATTTCATTGTCAGTTTTGATTTGCCTTTACCTAATTATTAATGATGTCGAGCATCTTTTGTGTGCTTGTTGGCAATTTATAAATCTTCTTTGGAGAAATATCTATTCAAATCCATTGCCCCTTTTTAAATTGGGTTGTTTCTTTTTGGCTGAGTTGTAAGAGTTCTTAGAGCCTGAACATAAGTTTCTTATCAGACATATGGTTTGCAGATATTTTCTTATTTTGTAGGTTGTCTTTTCACTTTCTTAATATTGTCATTTGATGCACAAAAGTTTTTTATTTTAATGATATCCAGTTTATTTTTTCCTTTATTCCTTGTGTTTTTGAAATCATTGCCAAATCCAAGCTCATGAAGATTTAAACTTACATTTTTTTTCCTGACAGTATAGTAGTGTAGTTTTAACTTTTATTTTTATTAGGTCACTAGTCCATTTTGAGTTAATTTTCATTTCTCTTATATAATTTTTGTGTATGGTGTGAGATAGGGTTCTAGCTTCATTCTTTTACATGTGGATATCCAGTTGTCCAGCCACCATTTGTTGATCAGACCATTCTTTTCCTATTTACTAGTGTTGGCACTTTTGGTGAAAATCAATTGGCCATAGATATGTGGGGTTTTTTATTTTTATTTTTATTTTTTTTTTAAGAGACAGAGTCTTACTTTGTCGCCCTCAGTAGAGTGCTGTGGCATTACAGCTCATAGCAACTTCCAGGTCTTGGGCTTAGGAGATTCTCTTGCCTCAGCCTCCCGAGTACCTGGGACTATAGGCACCCACTACAACACCTGGCTATTTTTTTGTTGCAGTTTGGCCGGGGCTGGGTTTGAACCTGCCACCCTCGGTATATGGGTGTATGGGACTGACACCCTACTCACTGAGCCACGGGCACCGCCCGGATGTGTGGGTTTATTTATTTATTCCAATGGGTGATGTTCCTGTCTTTTTGCCAGTACTTCACTATTTTGACTGCTGTAGACTTGTGGTAAGTTTCAAGATTGGGATGTGGGAGTCCTCCAAATATGTTCTTTTGTAATACCGTGTTGGCTATTGAAAGGCCTTTGCAATTCAATATGAATTTAAAGATTGGTTTTTCCATTTCCGGGGTGGAAAAGCCATTAAAATTTGACAGGCATTGTATTGAATCTGAATCTGTAGATTGCTTTGGGTAGTATTGTCATCGTAACTATAAATACTTATTTAAGTTTTTTTTAAACCTCTTTTAGCAATGTTTTGTAGTTTTTGCCATACTCATCTTTCACTACTTTGATTAAACTTATTCCTAGGAATTTTATTAATTTGGATGCTATTATAAATGAAATTGATCTCTTATTTTCCTTTTTGGGTTATTTGTTGCTAATGTATAGAAATACCTACTGATATTTTTATTATTCTAAAATATATGTAACAAAATTGCCATTTAAACTATTTCTAAGTGTAGAATTCATTGGCATTGATTGTTTCTGCACTGTTGTGTAATCCTTACCAAAATTTATTGCCCCAAATAAAACTCTGTACCAAATTAAGCAATAACTCTATAATTCTTCCTACCCCTAGTACTGTGATTTCTAATCTTTCTGTCTCTATGATTTTGCCTATTCTGGATATTTCATGTAACTAGAATATTATGTCTTTTTGTGTCTGGCTTCTTTCAGTTAGCATGATGTTTTTAAGTTTCATCTATGTTGTAGCACGTATGAGAATTTCCTTTATATGGCTGAATATCCATTGTATGTATATACCACATTTTATTCATTCATTTATTGCTGAACACTTGGGTTGTTTCCACCTTTGTCTATTGTGAATAATGCTGTTATGAACATTTACATACTAGTATCTGAGTTCTTGTTTTCAATTTTGGTTGTATACCTAGGAGGAGAGTTGCTCCATCAGATGATGATTATATGGTTAATATTTTGGAGCCTACTATTTTTTGTGTTTTGACCTTATATCCTGCAACTTTGCTGAATTTATTTATTAGCAACTCTAATAGGTTTTTTGTGAGTTTCTTTTTTAGCATTTTCTATACATACACTATCTGTGAATAGGGATAGTTTTATTTATTCATTTCCAAGTTGAACGCATTTTATTTCTTTTATTTTTTTTATTTTTTTTTATTTTTTGCCTAATTGCTATAGCTAGAACTTCTAATACAATGTTGAATAGAAGTGGTGAAAGTGAGTGTCCTGGTCTTCTTCAGTGTATTACTGTTCAGTATACTAGCCAAGGGTTTTTCATAAATGCTCTTTACCAGATTGAGGAAATTGCTCAACTTTTTCTAGTCCCCTCAATATGACATGGATGTGGTTTGTGGGGGAAGGTAGGTGAGCAGTTTAAAAGGTACAGCTTTCTCTTATCACAAAACAGCTGCCTCTTTCACCAAGCCTTTCCCTGAAGCCTGTCCCTGGTTGTAAGTTTTTTCAGTAGTTGCAGTGTTCTGGAAAAGATTTTGATACTTTTGGCCAGCTCATTCGTTGTTTCTGTGGAGGGACAGAGTCCTAGATTTCCCTATTCGGCCTTTTTTAGTGATAACACTCTCTAGGTATGTGTTTTGCACATATTTTCTTTCAGTCTGTAATATGTCTTTTCATTCTTACAATGCCCTATTTAGCAGAGTAGAAGTTTTTAATTTTAATGAGGTTCAACTTAACAATTTTTTCTTTCAGGGTGACTCCTGTGGTTCAGTGGGTAGGGCACCAGCCCCGTATACCCAGGGTGGTGGGTTCGAACCTGGCCCCGGCCAAACTGCAACAAAAACTAGCCAGGCACTGTGGCGAGCGCCTGTAGTCCCAGATGCTTGGGTGGCTGAGGCAAGAGAATTGCCTAAGCCTAAGAGCTGGAGGTTGCTGTGAGCTGTGATGCCACAGCACTCTACCAAGGGCGACAAAGTAAGACTCTGTCTCTTACAAAAAAAAAAAGAAACAATTTTTTCTTTCATAAACAGTTCTTTTGGTGTTGTAGCTAAAAACTCATCACCAAATTCAAGGTTACCTAGATTTTCTAGGTTATCTTCTTGAAGATTATAATTCGCATTTTACATTCAGGTTTATGATACATTCTGAGTTAATTTTTGTGCAAGTTATACAATCTGTGTCTAGATTCTTTCTTTCTGTGGACATTTAGCACCATTTGTTGAAAAGACTACTTTCTTCATTGGATCGCCTCTGCTCCTTTGCCAAAGAGTTCTGTTCCATTGATGTGTGTGTGTCTATTCTTCAGTGACATCATGCTGTCTTGATTAGTATAGCTTAATATTAATTCTTAAAGTCAAGTACTGTCAGTCCTCTCACTTTGTCTTCAGTATTGGATTGGCTATTCTGAATCTTTTACTTTTTAATGTAATCTTTAAAGTCATTTTGTCAGTATCCACAAAATAGCTTCTTGTGATTTTGATTGTCATTACACTGAATCTGTAGATCAAATTGAGAAGAATTGGCATTTTACTAATACAGAGCTTTCCAGTCTATGAACGCAGATTATCTCAATTTATTTAGACCTTTAATTTCTTTCAACAGTATCAGGTAGTTTTTTATATACAGATCCTACAAATATTTTGTTGGATTTATACCTAAGTACTACTTGAGGGTAGTTAATGTAAAAATTGTATTGTGTTTTTAATTTCAAATTTTATTTCTTCATTGCTGGTATGTAGCAAAGTAATTCTTTTGTAGGTTACTTTGGTGAGTAGTTTGCCTTTTAAAAAATATATTTATCAGGCGCCGCCTGTGGCTCAGTAAGTGGGGCGCCGGCCCCGTATACCGAGGGTGGCAGGTTCAAACCCAGCCACGGCCAAACTGCAAGAAAAAAAATAGCCGGGCATGGCAGGTGCCTGTAGTCCCAGCTACTCGGGAGGCTAAGGCAAGAGAATCGCCTGAGCCTAGGAGTTGGAGGTTGCTGTGAGCTGTGACTCCATGGCACTCTACTGAGGGCAACAAAGTGAGACTCTGTCTCTTTTTAAAA
>NW_003852446.1:3984296-3988512 GCF_000181295.1 Otolemur garnettii
GCCATGGCATCACGCTCACAGCAACCTCCAACTCCTGGGCTCAAGCGAGTCTCCCGCCTCAGCCTCCCAAGTAGCTGGGACTACAGGCGCCCGCCACAGCGCCGGCCATTTTTTGGTTGCAGCCATCATTGTTGTTTGGCGGCCCGGGCTGGGGATTCGAACCCAACACCTTAGGTGTATGTGGCTGGCACCTTAGCCGATTGAGCCACAGGTGCCGAGCCCTTTTAAACATTTTTAAAGGACAGGTCTACTAGTAATACAATAGTTTAGTTTTCTGTTTATCTGAAAAACTCTCCTTCAGTTTTGAAGGATAATTTCCTATTAACTTCTAGGTAGATTTTTTTTCCTTTCAACATTTTATAAATATTTCACTCCACCGTCTCACTTACTTGGTTTCTGATAAGAAGTAAGAAGTAATTCTTATCCTTGTTCCCTGTAGGTAAGGTGGGTTCCCCCCCTCTGATTTCTTCCACAATTTTCTCTTTGTATTTGGTTTTCAGTAGTGTGAGTATGATATGCTTAGGTGTAGACTTTTTGGTATTTATGCTGCTTGGTGTTCTTTTTGCTTCCTGGATGTGTAATTTGGTGCCATTAATTTTGAAAGATTCTCTGCCATGCTTTTAAATATTTTTTCTCTTATGTCTCATTCTTCTCTTTCTGGTATTCCAATTATACATAGGTTATACCTTTTTTAAATTTCCTTTAATTCTTAGACATTCTGTTCTGCTTTTTAAAATTGTTTTTTTCTCTTTGCATTTTAGTTTGGGAAATTTTGTATTGAAATATTTTTAAGTTCACTGATTCTTTCTTTGGCTGGTTCCAATCTACTCATGAGTCCATTAAAGGCATTTTCATTTTTATTACAGTTATTTTGATTTCCAGTATTTAAAAAAATTCTTCCATGAAGTTGTTCGTATGCTTATATTGCCTGTGTGTTCTTGCATGTTGTCTTTTTCAATTAGAACACCTGACATTTATCATAGTTATTTTAAATTCCCTATCTAATAATACCAAATCTGTGCTATATCTGAGTTTAATTCTAATAATTACTTTGTTTCTTCAGTCTGCATTTTTTTCTTGCCTTTTAGCATGCCTGTAATTTTTTTTTTTTTTTGAGAGCTGGATATGATGTAGTAGGTAATAGGAACTGACACAAATTGGCCTGTAATGTCAGGTTTTTGGTCAGTCTGGCTAGGGTCTGGACCATGTTTGTTGTAGGTATAGGTAGGTACCAGAGGCTTCAGTTTCCTCTCTTGCCTTTGTTATTTTGTTTTTTTCCTATCCTTTTCTTTGAGTTTCCTAAGAACTTTTAAAAAGTCTGTCTTGCCGTTCTTTCTGATATAATCCACTGTTACTGTAGTGGAGCCCTGTTGATGTGGTAGAAGGGTATGGGTCCTTCTGGGAAAGTGTTCTATAATCTCAATCTTTTGTTGGGCCTCACTCCTTGGCTACAACCTTCAGAAGTATTCTTAGTGCCTACCCCCCTTCTCCTATTAGGTGAAACAGGAAGGTTATTATGAGTATAGTTGGCTAAGTTCCTTTCTCTCAGGACACATAAGGCTCTGTCTGGTAAATTTTCTCTTGGAGTGTTGACCTTCATTAGGAAGAATGTTTTGGGCTTATTCCAAAACCACTACTTTTCTTTTGGGCACATTTCAAAATGGTGACTTTTTCTCTCTCCCTACCCAAAAGGAGATTTTTATTGTATCTTACATCTGGGTGTATTTCAAGATGGTTACTTTTCTTCGCCTTTTACCCAAAAAGAGAGGAGATTTTCTTAGATATTCAAAGTCAAAACCTGGAGAAATTCCTGGAGGTAAAGCCGCAAGAGTATAGAGGGCATGCTAAGATTGAGTCCCTAGGAATTCTCATTCACAAGCCAGTCTCACTTAGCCTTTGTCAATTTATCATTTATATTTTCTTATTAGTGTTTGACTACTGCTTTCTGTTCCAGGTAAGTTGGTCTTGGACATGATTCTCTGTATTTGCCTGCCTCTGTAGATTTCAGGAGATCAATTTGCTCTGTAACCTCAATTCACTGATTAGTCTAAGAAAAGTTGCTGATTTTTAATTTGTTAGGGTTTTTTTGTTGTTGTAAGGACAGGAGTGACGGTATCCAAGCACTTTGTGTGTTGGAGCTGAAACTAGAAGTCCTGTGTTTATATTTTAAAATTGGAAATATCTTGTCTAGTTTTAAATAATGTTCAGCAAATGGTTTTTTGCTTTTCTATTAACCATTTGCTTAGCTGAGGTGACTCATTCTCAGTTATTTTCATCCCTTTGAATTTCAGATCTCTGTGTTTTTGTATGTTTAGTAAGAACTTTTTCAGAACCAAATATTTGGAAAACTTAAGAACTTCATATAGTTTTTGCAAATTGCTAATAACTTTATCCTAAATTAACTAGAATTATCACACTTACTGATTTTCTTCCCCCCCATGGTATTGTTTTTTGTTTTATCAGATACCTTCTGTAAACCATGTTAAAGTATTTCTAAGGATTCTTATTATTTTGTCCCACTTATTTCTGAAGAAATAACTCAATTTTCTAAGGCACTTTGAAATCTCTAGATACTGAGTATTATTTGAATTTGAAAAACTAATGAGAATAAATCCATTATTCTTAATGATGCCAACAGTTTATTTTAATTCAACCTCGATGAATGTATTATAAATTGTACATTTTGGTCACTTAGCTTAGTAGGATTACTTTCAGAATCTGTGAGATAGAGGACAGTTTTGCTAAAATGGGTTACTTAAACAACTAAAAACATACTTTGCATACTTTTTTCCATTTTTTCGAGACAGAGTCTCACTTTGTTGCCCTGGGTAGAGTGCTGTGGCATCATCTTAGCTCACAGCAACCTCAAATTCAAAAAAACCCTAAACAAACAAAACCCTAGTTATCAGACATTAGCCATTATAGACCAGCAGCCATCCTGTAGTGCCCACAGTCAGGCTAGCACAAGACTGATGACCTAGAGGTCAGGGTATATACTTGAAGGCATTACTGTTCTGTTCAATTATTAAAGAGAAGGAACGCATAGTAGAAAGCGAACCTTTGCTCCAGTAGAGGTGGTACTAAATCTCAGTCATGAGACTTAGCAGATGCAAAGACATTAGACTACTTGAGTTCCTTTGGTGGGGGGGAGGCTCAGAAGGGTAGAGAGGCAAGTATGTGTTGGTATTTAAAGTGGTTGATCAAGAGAACGTAAATTACAAATAAAAAATTGCATTAGGGAGCGAGCAGCGAGCTGGAGCGCTGCCTGCCGTCTGTCGATGCCTCCCCTCAGTAAGCAGGAGCCTTGCACGGTCAGTCAATGCCTCCCTTCCGGGCTGTCAGTGGACGCCTCCCCTCCGTAAGCAGGAGCCCCAGTCGGGGCCCACGCCGCCCAAGCCCCACCCCACGCCGCACAAGCCCCGCCCTCATCGTCAGGCTGTGAGGACAGCGCATGCGCCAGGCCAGCGTGTGAGGGAGAAGGAGAGCGCCGGGAGAGCGCGGAGAGAACGCTTCGCTGCCGAGCGCCCGCGTGAGTGGCCTGAGGGGAAGCCGCCTGGTCAACCCTCTCGCCTTCTATTCTTTCCTTCTTCCCGCTCCTCCCACACCGACTGCTGAGCAGCAGCATGTCCGAGCCAAAGGCCAAAGTCAGTAAAATGGAGCTCGACTCCGAGGCCAAACGCCGTAAAATGGAGCTCGACTCCAATTACGAGGCCAAAGTCGGTAAAATAGAGCTCGATTCCGCGGCCAAAGTCCGTAAAATGGAGCTAGACTCCGCCGCCAAACTTGGCAAAATGGAGCTCGACTCCGAGGCCAAAGTCGGTAAAATAGAGCTTGACTCCGCAGCCAAAGTCCGTAAAATGGAGCTCGACTCTGAGGCCAAACGCCGTAAAATGGAGCTCGACTCCGAGGCCAAACGCCGTAAAATGGAGCTCGACTCCACCGCCAAACTCGGCAAAATGGAGCTCGGCTCCGTGGCCAAAGTCCGGAAAATGGAGCTCGATTCCAATTACGAGACCAAAGTCGGTAAAATAGAGCTCGACTCCGCGGCCAAATTCCGTAAAATGGAGCTCGACTCCGAGGCCAAACGCCGTAAAATGGGGCTCGACTTCGCCGCCAAACTCGGCAAAATGGAGCTCGGCTCCGAGGCCAAACGCGGTACAATGGAGCTCGGCTCCGCCGCCATACTCGGCAAAATGGAGCTCGGCTCCGCCGCCAA
>NW_003852446.1:3990086-3993187 GCF_000181295.1 Otolemur garnettii
ACAATGGAGCTCGGCTCTGAGGCCAAACGAGTTAGAATGGAGCTCGACTCTGCCGCCAAACTCGGCAAAATGGAGCTCGGCTCCGAGGCCAAACACAGTAAACTGGAGCTCGGCTCTGCCGCCAAACTCGGCAAAATGGAGCTCGGCTCCGAGGCCAAACGCGGTACAATGGAGCTCGGCTCCGCCGCCATACTTGGCAAAATGGAGCTCGGCTCTGAGGCCAAACGCGGCAAAATGGATCTCGGCTCTGAGGCCAAACAAGTTAAAGTGGAGCTCGACTCTGCCGCCAAACTCGGCAAAATGGAGCTCGGCTCCGAGGCCAAATACAGTAAAATGGAGCTCGGCTCTGCCACCAAACTTGGCAAAATGGAGCTCGGCTCTGAGGCCAAACGCGGCAAAATGGAGCTCGGCTCTGAGGCCAAACGAGTTAAAGTGGAGCTCGACTCTGCCGCCAAACTCGGCAAAATGGAGCTCAGCTCTGAGGCCAAATACAGTAAAATGGAGCTCGACTCTGCCGCCAAACTTGGCAAAATGGAGCTCGGCTCTGAGGCCAAACGAGTTAAAATGGAGCTCGACTCTGTCACCAAACTTGGCAAAATGGAGCTCGGCTCCGAGACCAAACACAGCAAAATGGAGCTCGACTCCGCAGCCAAAGTCCGTAAAATGGAGCTCGACTCCGAGGCCAAACGTGGCGAAATGGAGCTCGGCTCCGAGGCCAAAGTCCATAAAATGGAGCTCGGCTCCGAGGACAAACGTGTTAAAATGGAGCTCGACTCCGCAGCTAAAGTCCTTAAAATGGAGCTCGACTCCGCAGCCAAAGTCAGTAAAATGGAGCTCGACACTGCGGCCAAAGTCTGTAAAATGGAGCTTGACTTCGAGGCCAAACGCCGTAAAATGGAGCTCGACTCTGCCGCCAAACTCGGCAAAATGGAGCTCGGCTCCGAGGCCAAATGCGGTAAAGTGGAACTCGACTCCAAGGCCAAAGTCAGTAAAACGGAGCTCGACTCCAAGGCCAAAGTCGGTAAAATGGAGCTCGACTCCAAACCCCACGCCTCAGAAAAAGTTCAGCAGGAAATAATTGAACTTGCAGATGAAGTACAGAATGAAATAGACAGACTTAATGAAAAGGCTGCTGAGGAGATTTTGAAAATAGAGCAGAAATATAACAATCTCCGCAAGCCATTTTTTGAGAAGAGGTCAGAATTGATGACCAAAATCCCAAAGTTTTGGGTAACAACATTTGTCTGCCATCCGCAAGTGTCCTCCCTGCTTGGGAAGAGGGACATAGATGCACTGCATTATTTGACCAGAGTTGAAGTGACCGAATTTGAAGATAATAAATCAGCTTACAGAATAGACTTTTATTTTGATAAAAACCCTTACTTTAAAAATGAAGTTCTCTCCAAAGAATTTCATCTGGATGAGAATGGTGATGAATCTACAAAGTCCACTGAAATCAAATGGAAATTTGGAAGGGACTTGACTAAGCGTTCTATTCCAAAGCTGAGTAAAGCCAGCAAAAAGAGGAAGCGTCCAGAACCAGAGAGCTTCTTTACCTGGTTTACTGACCATCCTGATGCAGGTCCAGATGAATTAGGAGAGCTCATCAAAGAAGATATTTGGCCAAATCCATTACATTACTTCTTGGCTCCTGAGCTGGATGATGATGAAGGAGATGGTGACGATGAAGATAAGAATAAAGGTGTTGAAGGTGATGATGAAAGGAAAGGAGGAAAGGTGGTTGAAGGAGAAGATGACAAGAAGAACCCTGATGGATTCTAACCTTTAAAAAGAAACGTCTCCAGTTCCTGTTACCAAGTTGCAGTCATTTTTTTTTTTTTTTTTGCTTAAACTCTTGTGCTAAGTTGCCCTGTTCTTTGAAGTCTCTTTTCTCTACGCCATGGTTCTGAACTTGACTTTGGGGGGAGGGCATACCTTGAGTGGAATACAGTGGGAAAAGACTCTCTACCTGTTTCTGTTCCAAATTCATTTTTATCCTTTCCGGTCTCAACAAAGACTGTATGGACTAAACACCACCGAACTGTGGGGGAAAAAATGCAAAAACTGTTCCCTTTGCTCTGCTGGAAGCTGGGGGGTGCTAGCCTCATGTGTAGTAGTGCATAGAATTCTAGCTTTTTTCCTCATTTCTCTGTGTATTGGGCTCAGAGAGTACACTGTGTCTCTACGTGAATATGGACAGTTAACATTTTTTTTCATAGCTGTGTACATTATTATATTGATTGGGTACAATGTGTGTTGCATTTACCAACATGTATCTGTCTGCTTTCTCTTGTTTAAAAAAAGGAAAAAAAAACTTTAAAAAATGAGGTATAGAAGGTCAGCAGAGGATGGGTTTAAGATGTTTGAGTGGCTTAAGTGGGCATTTTGACAATATGGCTTCTTCTTTGGCATGTTTAACTATGATGTTTAACGGGCATCCTTGCAGTTTAAGATGACACTTTTAAAATAAATTCTCTCCTAATGATGACTTGAGCCCTGCCACTCAAATGGGAGATTCAGCAGAATCTGTAGGAACTTGTTTGGAATTCATATTCTCTATTATAATTCTGTTACTGTTTAATTTTAAATTTTCTTTTTGTTTCTCTGGAAAGGAAAGATAATATTCAGTTTTAAACGTTAAAAGTGTACAAGTTGCTTTGTTATAATAAAACTAAGTGTGTATGCAAAGAATTTGATGCTTTTCTCTCAGAATAGATGTACGTACTTTCTGTGGTCTTCCAAGTTTGACTTGATAGCATCATCGTCAAACTTTGTCACCCCAAATTTGTATTTTTTTCTTTATTTTTTCCCACCCCCCAAAAGTGTGTCACGAACTGTGACCTCTCACACCCGCCCTTCGCCTTTCTGTCTGCTCCCCTCTTCTCCCACCCGCTACTGTGTGCTAGGTCATTAACTGTCCTCTACCAGAATTGAGTACATTGCATTCTTGCTTCTCCATTCTTGGGATGCTTTATTAAGAACAATGTGTTCCACTTTTATCCAGGTTAATACAAAAGATGTAAAGTCTCCATCTTTTTTAATGGCTGAATAGTAAGTATTCCATGGTGTATGTATACCACAGTTTGTTAATCCATTCCTTG
>NW_003852446.1:3993841-3997383 GCF_000181295.1 Otolemur garnettii
TTTTTTTTTTTTTTTTTTTTTTTTTTTTTTTTAGATAGAGTCTCAAGCTGTCACCCTGGGTTGAACACCATGGTGTCATAGCTCACAGCAACCTCCAACTCTTCGACTTAAGTGATTCGCTTGCCTCAGCCTCCCAAGTAGCTGGGACTACAGGCGCCTGCCACAACGCCTGGCTATTTTTTGCTGGATTTGTCATTGTTTACTGGGCCCAGACTGGGCTTGGCTCCACCAGCCTTGATGTGTGTGGCTGGTGCCTTAACCACTGTGCTATAGGCGCCGAGCCAACTTCATATTTTTAAACTTAAGTTTATTTTTTTTTATTGTTGCAGTTTGGCTGGGGCTGGGTTTGAACTCACCACCCTTGGTATATGGGGCTGACCCTCTACTTACTGAGCCACAGGCACCACCCCAACTTCATATTTTTTGATAAGCATTTTACAGGATGACCTCAGGGCTATGTGGATTGAGTAAAGGGATTTGAATTAATGTATTAAATATCTTCATGGCTACAATTTGCCATTGGTTTCTGAACATGCATTATTTGGGATATCAGATTGCTAAAAACTTAGTTCTGAATATGTTGTACCCTTGATTTTTATTTCCAATGGGCAATTTTAAAATGGGCCTTTTAGCTGAATATAAAATAATAGTGCCTGCCACCACCATCAAACAGACCTTTTGCTCTAATGCCAAGTTATGCATTGGGGCAGTTACTGACATGTCTTTGTTGGCCCTGTAGAATGCAGTCAAGAAAGGCTATCAGAGTAACAAGGCCTTGGTAGTGGTTGGGAGTCACTTTTAAGTCCCAGCTCTCTCTAGCACAAAGCTCTTGTGACTGTTAATCTAGGTCAGGGGTCCTCAAACTTTTTAAACAGGGGCCCAGTTCACTGTCCCTCAGACTGTTGGAGGGCCAGGCTGCGGGCCCTGGGACAAGTCGGATGCTAAGCAGGACAGGCGTGGCGGCAAAAACACCTGGCGGGCCGGATAAATGTCCTAGGTGGGCTGCAGGTGGCCCGTGGGCTATAGTTTGAGGATACCCAATCTAGGTGGTATGATGGACTTTGCTCAATGCCTTGTGCAGAGAAGCTCCCTAAGCTCCCGTAAGCTTTTTAACGCTGTAAAATATAGTAGCTGAAATTAAGTGCCACTTTTTCAGAGGTGAATTTTTTTGTACCCAATGTGAGAGGCATTATAGAGAAAACACCAGGACACTTGAGTTCAAATTAGGTATGGGGTTCTTTATTGGTTAGCCAACCGAGAAGGGTTTTCACACCTCAAGTTTTTTGGCACTGAAATGGGTGGGGGAGAAGAGCCAGGCTTTGCAAGGTTAGATTTACAACTTTGGGGGTTTATTAGTTATCAGGGGAAGGAGGCTAGGAATGTGGTTTTACAAGGGTCTGATGCAACTCTCGGTTAATCCCCTGTCTCTGCAGGATATGTTTAATAGCCCATTTCTGCAAGGCCTAAGTGCTGAAGGGGTGGAGGAAAGAGAGTGCAAATTGGGGTCCATTTGGCTTTTCAAATTAATGGACAGTCTGGTCAAATTCAAAGCCTTCTGATGTGTAAAACTTTATAAATGGAACTATTCCATCAGTAGGCAAAGTATAACAAAATCTGTCTAGATATATAGTATGTAATTTCTACGTAAGTCTCTGTTTAGTAAATACATCACTGTATACCAATCAGGAATCTTGCTCTAGTAAAGGAACATAAAGATTTTTTAAAAATGCATTAAGTGATATAAAAGTAAGAGCTTTTTCTCTCCCATACTTCCCTACAATGATTCAATGTGTATGAAAGAGCGATATTTGCTTTGCACTGATATAAGCAGATAAAACATAAACTCATGAACATAGATTTTAAAATAGTGCACACACAATGCCCAGATTGAGCCTTTTTCATGGATTTTGTGGTGTGAGCTGATGTGTTTCTAGTACAGGATTCCTGTAGAAAGTAAGTACCTTTCTTTCTCCCTCAAATACCCCCCCTCCATATGTATCCTATTATGAATATTGGTTCTGATAATTATGACTTTTTTTTTTTGAGACAGAGCCTCAAGCTATTGCCCGGGGTAGAGTGCTATAACATCACAGCTCACAGCAACCTCCAACTCCTGGGCTTAAGCAATTCTCTTGCCTCAGCCTCCCAAGCAGCTGGGACTACAGGCATCTGCCACAACACCCGGCTATTTTTTGGTTGTAGTTGTCATTGTTTGGCAGGCCCAGGCTGGATTTGAATCTGCCAGCTCTGGTGTATGTGGCTGGTGCTTTAGCCTGTAGACCTAGGCAATCATACCATATGTTCTAGAGAGTGTTCTTGATTCAGCGAAGTTTTAAGAGAGCAACCTACATGTCTACCTCATCTGAGAGCTTTTGGCTGCACTGATTTTTCCTAGCCTTTTGAACTGTTCATTGGTACATCTTAATTTAAGGAAAACATGCTGGAATGGAATTGCAGTGACTACATTACAGGTTTTACATTACAAACCTCTTTCAACCTCTATTTCAGCCTTTTCAGATGTACAAAAAAAATGTAGCTTCCCTCTCTCTGTTTTTTTTTTGTTTGTTTGTTTGTTTGTTTTCTTTTAACAGATCTACTCTTCATCAGGAATGTCTTCTCCCTAGAGTACTGGGGGGAAGAGAAAATAGGACCAACATCAACATTAAACCTGTCAATCCACAGCATCTTGTAGTGACAGTTTAGTTTCATTTGGGAAACCCAGTCCTTAGTTAAATAAGTCTTTCAGATTTCCTTCTTACAAACTCTTGTGAGTGTGAGGAATAATCTTAATTATTTACTCATGAGATGTGTGTGCCTGCTTGGTTCTGTAAAACTTCTGAAACCTTATAATCAGATGGACGCTGCCATCCTCACTTCCCTGTTTGACACTCATTTTCACATATAGCTTGCTTTTTTCTTTAAACTTTTTATCTTGAGATATAGATTCACATGCAGTTTTAAGAAATAATAAATTTCCTTATACCCTTCAGCCAGTTTCTCCCACTGGTAACATCTCACATAATTAATTATAGCATAGTGTCATAACCAGAAAATTGCCATTAATGTAACCCAGGCGTCCTCAAACTATGGGCCACATGCAGCCCACCTAGGACATTTATCCGCCCCGCCAGGTGTTTTTGCCGCCGCTGCCTGTCCTGCTGAGCAGCTGACTCATCCTGGGGCCCACAGTCTGGCCCTCCAATGGTCTGAGGGACAGTGAACTAGCCTCTGTTTCAAAAGTTTGAAGACCTCTGATATAACCCATCAGCTTGGTGCCTGTGGCTCAGTGGTTAGGGCGCTGGCCACATACACCAGGGCTGGCGAGTTCAAACTGGTGGGGCCTGCTAAAAACAACAATGACAACTACAACAACAACAACAACAAAATAGCCAGCATTGTGGCCAGCACCTGTAGTCTCAGCTACTTGGGAGGCTGAGGCAAGAAAATTGCTTAAGCCCAAGAGTTGGATGTTGCTATGAGCTGTGATGTTGCGGCATTCTACTGAAGGCGACATAGTAAGAATCTGTCTCAAAAAAAAAAAA
>NW_003852446.1:3997652-3999707 GCF_000181295.1 Otolemur garnettii
AAAAAAAAAAAAAATGTAACCCATCAACCTGATTTAGATTTTACCAATTTTACATAACTCATTTGTGCCTGTGTGTGTGTTTAGTTCTGTGTAATTTTGTCACTTGCATAGATTTTGTATGTCTACCACAGTCAAGATACAGAACAGCTTTATCACAAGGATCCTTTATGCTACCTTTGCTATGGCCACATCCTTCCCTTCCCCACTCCCTAATGCCTGGCAACTACTAATCTGTTCTTCATCTGTATAAATTTGTTCTTTCAAGAATGCTATATAAATGGAGTGATATAGTACTTAACCTTTTGAGATTGGCAGTTGCTAGTTGTATGGTAAGTAAATGTATAACTTTCTAAGAAACTGGTATAGCCTTTTCCAGAGTGGCTGTGCCATTTTATGTTCCCATCAGCAATGTATAAGCAATCTAGCTTCATTATATGCTCACCAGATTTGGTATTTTTAATTTTTATTTTAGCCATTCTAGTAGGTATATAGGTGATCTCATTGTTTATTTGGGATTTTTTATTTTTCTTTTCAAAAAATTTGTTGTTTAAATTTGCATTTCTGTAGTGGCTAAAAATGTCGATTATCTTTCATGTGTTTATTTGGCATTTATATATCTTCAGTAAAAGATCTTTTTTTCATTTTTGAGTTGGATTGTTTTATTACTGTAGAGTTTAAGTTTTTTATGTATTTCAGATTTAACTCCTTGATCAGATTTTTTTTTTTTTTAAGAGACAGGGTCACACTGTCACCCAGGCTGGAGTACAGTGGCATCATCATAGTTTACCATAACCTCAAATTCTTGGGCTCAGACGATCCCCTCTCTCTCAGCCTCCTGAGTAGCTAAGACTACAGACCTGTACCACTGTACCTGGCTAACTTATTTTATTTTTTGTAAAGATAGGATCTTGCTATATTGGCTGGTCTCAAACTCCTGGCCTCAAGGAGTCCTCCTGCCTCAGCCTCCCAAAGTGCTGGGATTACAGGCATAAGCCACCGCCCTTGGCCAATTGGTCAGATATGGTTGGTTGGTTGGTCGGTTGGTTTTTGAGACAGTCTTAAGCTGTCACCCTGGGTAGAGTGCCTTGCTGTCATAGCTCACAGCAACCTCAAACTCTCGGGCTTAAGAGTTGCGCTCCACATGCCTGGCTGTCCTTCTGTGGCTGTTGTCATTGTTGTTTGAGCTGGCCTGGGCCGGGTCAAACCTGTCAGCCATGTTGTGTGTGGCTAGCATCCCACCCACTGAGGTACGGGGGCCGCCAGATCAGATATGTTTGAAAATATTTTCTCCTAGCTTCTAGCTATTCTTTTCATCTTTTTAACAGGGCCTTTCACAGGGCAAAGACTTTAATTTTGATAAGGTCATTTAGTAATATTTTTTCTGTTGATTGTGCTTTTGTGTTCAATCTAAGAACTCAGTGTAGCCCTGGATCTTGAAGATTTTCTCTTAATGGTTGTTTCTAAAAGTTTTATAAATTTACATTTTGTGTTTAAGTCCATGATTCATTTTGAGTTAATTTTTGTAGCAGGTATGAGATCTATGCCAAAGCTGCCCCCTCCTATGAATATCCAGTTGCTCCAGTACTTCCTAGAAAAGTCTATTCACCCTCCACTGAGTTCTTTTTACACTCAAAAATCAGTTGAGAAGGCTAGGGCGCCAGCCACATACACCAGAGTTGGCGGGTTTGAACCTGGCCCAGGGCTTGCCAAACAACAGTGACAACTGCAACCAAAAAATAGCTGGATGTTGTGGCAGGCACCTATAGTCCCAGCTACTTGGGAGGCTGGAGCAAGAGAATTGCTTAAGCCTAAGAGTTTGATGTTGCTGTGAGCTGTGATGCTACAGCACTCTACTGAGGGCAACGTAATGAGATTCTGTCTCCAAAAAAAAAAAAATCAGTTGGGAAGATTTATGTGGCTTTATTTCTGCATTCTCTATTCTTATAATTTCTGGAAGAGATTATATAATACTGCTTTTAATCCTTCCTTATGTGTTTGGCAGAATTATTTAACGAAACTATCTGAGCCTATAGGTTTCTTTCTTTTTTTTTTTTT
>NW_003852446.1:3999796-4003524 GCF_000181295.1 Otolemur garnettii
CGATTCTCCTGCCTCAGCCTCCCAAGTAGCTGGGACCACAGGCGCCCACCACAACGCCCGGCTATTTTTTGGTTGCAGCCATCATTGTTGTTTGGGGGGGGATTCGAACCCACCACCTTAGGTGTATGTGGCTGGTGCCTTAGGCACTTAAGCCACAGGCCCCGAGCCTAGGTTTCTTTTATTAGACTCTATAATTACAAATTCAACTTCTTTCACATTATGTGGTGATTTAAGTTGTTTATTTCATCTTGGTGGAGTTTGAACTTTAGGTTCACTGATTTAGCTCTCTGCTCCATTCCATTGTTTAGTTTATTCATTAAGTTTTTCAATTTTAATTATTATACTGTATTTTCATATTTTATAAAGTTTTTTTTTATATCTTCTATTCCTTTGCTGACAGTTACTATTTTTTTCATTTATTTCAAATTTGTTTGTAATTATTCTGAATTATTTGAGTGATGGCAACTTTGAAGTTTTTGTCTGATAATTCTGACATCTCTGTTGGTATCTCTTGATAATCTTTTCTACATGTTGTTTTTCCTGCTTTTTAGAGTGATGAGTGATTTTCTATTGAAACCTGGATATTTTGGATATTATTTTATTAGTCTCTGGACCTTATTTAATTTTCTGTTTTACCTGACCTTCTCTGACATGGTTCTAGAAAAGGGGGGATATGCCAAATTCAGGTGAAGTTCACTTTTCTCCTTCCTCTATTGACACTCACTGTGGAGGGCTCCCTGTTACTGCTTGGTGTGGGTTGGAATTCCAGGTCCCCACTAGACCTCTGCTGACCATCTTCTGGCTGGGACAGCCAGGAATGGCTTTTTACCACTCCTTACATTGGACTCCATTGACACCACCTTGGCAGGGGTCAGACACATTGTTTATTCAGAATTTCCTGTCAGGGGAGGGTCCTTAGTTTTCACTATTCAGAATGGTTATTATCTAAAAGTTTTCTGTCTTTCTAAACTGCTCCTTTCCTAGTTCTTTAGTTAGAGCAGGCTTATATTATTATTTTTTGTCTTTGCCCATGGGCTCTTCTGGGTTATCTGTTGAAGTAGTTGATTGGGGCTGCTTTAAAGTTCTTATCAGATAATTTCTATATCTGTGTCATTTCAGTGTTTATGTCCCTTTAATTGTCTTCTCTCATTCAAATTGTGATTCTCATGGTTCCTGATATGATGACTGATTTTTTAAAAAAAATTTTAATTGCATCTTGGTTTTGGGGGATATTAGACTCTGGATCCTATTTAATTTTTCTTTTTTCGGGTAGCCTCCCGGTTGAGGTATAAGGTGAGGGCTGGGTGAGTGTGTATATTCAGCTTCCTGCTTGGCTCCACTGATGACCACTTCTGTACGAGTTTTGCTCTTACTCACACTTCCTCATTGCAAACAGGTAGGGTGGGTGTTCAGCTTCTCACTTGGCCCCCAGAACAGCTTCCCAGTGAAGACAGACCACTGATTCTCACTGTGTTTATGTGTTTAATATTCTGAAACAACATTTTATATAATAGTAACAGTTTATTATCAGGCACTGTGATTGACAGTGGAACTATAGATTGGACTAAGACATATTCCTTACTTTCATGTAGCTCACAGTTTTGTAGAATTCAAAGACCTATGAAATTTTAAATTACCCTGTGACACTTGATTGGCAAATACGATTCTTTATTTTAGAAATAAAACTATATCTAGCTCCGTACTACCTTTGTGGTATTATTAGAGTTCTTTCCCATCCCATTGGTTGATAATGAGCCACTTTTGGTTTGTGAAGTAGCAGGCAAATGGGGAGGAGGCCTTTGTTATTACGTTGGTTACCGTTATTTCTTACTCTGGTTACAATTAAGCCTTTTGCCAGGAGCTGCTGTCCAGTGGGCAGTGCTTTCCTGGCCCCAGCTCACCAGGCTATGGTGCTTAGAAGTCAAACCGGAGGAATATCTGTGAGTACTACCACATCGTCAGAAGTCCTGGACACCATTTTGCCTCATGGAGAAGCTAAAGCCAGGTGATCCTCCCAGTCCGGAAGAAACTTTAGCTCTCAGCCTTGATCGCTTATTGGATGGGAAGTTGGGCTCTCCTCCCCTTGTGAGTCTGGTCTTTAGAGTGACAGTCTTTAGCCTGTTCTCCACAAGGGCAAGAGAAGCCAAGCCTCAGGGATACAACCCCATGTTCTCTGAGTTCCTCTGGAAACTTGATTTTGATGATGTGGGACTGCTCCAAAATAGAGCGTTTCAAACTTTCTCAAAGGTGGTGGTGGTGGTGATGATGATGATAACAACATTTATTTTGCTCATGTTTGTCCTGAGCATTTTACTTGTATCTTTTCATTTAATTCTGGTAACGACCTCAGGAATAAGTGAAATTCTTAAACCCAGTTTTCTCAGAGAGAAAATTGAGGCACAGAGAAGTACAGTAACTGTAAGGCCTCAAACTCGTAGGCTTAAGCAATTCTCTTGCCTCAGCCTCCCAAGTAGCTGGGACTACAGGTTCCTGCCACAACACCTGGCTATTTTTTGGTTGTAGTTGTCATTGCTGTTTAGCTGGCCTGGCTGGGGCTCGAACCCAACAGTCTTGGTGTATGTGGCTGGCACCCTACTCACTGAGATACCAGGCACTGAGCCAAATTCATATTAATTTATTATATATGCTATTGGAACACATTTTGCGTTTTGTTGATATAAAAATTTCTTTGTTCTAGCTTGAGAAACCACAGCAGTGAACTTTAAAACTTCAAATTAATTCATTAACCAGGCATTTGTGAAAGCACCTGTTGTAATGAGTCCTGTTGGATGTTTGGGATAAAGGATGAGAAAGGCATGGTCCAGTGTATAGAGTACCCACATTCTGGAACAGAAAAACTCTTGATACACAGTGATTGGTGTGTGCTCTCTGCTCTTGAGTTTATAAGCTGTTAGAGAATGAAAAAATATATATATATATATATATATATAAAGTCATTCATTTCACAATTCAGTTGATTGGCCCTTTTAACAAAATAACAGTTCAGTCTTTATTTTCTGCCCTGTTTTTGGTTATGTATCTCATTTCTTTCCCCTATTTATTCCTCATCTTATTGCACTTGGTCAGTGTAAGTTTCATCAGAGGTACTTAGAATAGCTGAACTTTGTAACTCATCCATTCTATCCTTTTAGGGGGCCTTTCTGCTGGGTTTTAGGAGCACAGTTAAATGAGACACCCATTCTTACAGATCTTAATTCCTGTCTGGGCAGGGAAGCCAGATGTGTGGCAAATCATAGATCCCATTGCATCTGTGCTGTATGCTGGAGGTGCAGATGGGTGCTGGGTTCACAAAAGAGAGTACGCAGAACTGGAGAGGGGGGTGGAATCTCACAGTGCTTCCTGAAGGGAGGGTTTTAAAGAAGATAAAGGAAAACAGCTACCATTGTCTACTTGTTCTGTTACTCCTTATTATATGTCTCCTCCCTCCAGAAGCAACCTCCCTAAAAATAGGCACCCTGTTTGTCCTCTTTCTTACATATCCCCAGTGCTTGTCACATAGTAGGAGCTTGGGAAGTGTTTGTTGATTACATAAATGAATGAAGAAAGAATGAATGCTTGAGGAAGAGTATGGGCAGGTAAAAACCAAGTATACATGAAGGCTTCGTTGAGAAACTGTGAATGATTTAGGTGTGACATAAACGAGAGCTTTTTCTTTTTTTTTTTTTTTTTTTTTTTTCAACATAGAGGTGGCAAAATTGTCACTTTCT
>NW_003852446.1:4003680-4147585 GCF_000181295.1 Otolemur garnettii
CCGGGCTGGGGATTCCAACCCGCCACCTTAGGTGTATGTGGCTGGCGCCTTAGCCGCTTGAGCCACAGGCGCCGAGCCACGAGAGCTTTTCTTAAAAATTAGGAAGTAAAGTGTGGATTAGAACTTCAGTCCAAAAGCCTTGGAAAGCTGCCAGACTGCATGGTTTGTAATATGTCATTCTTTTCCTGAATTCCAGGGATTGACAGCCAAGTATTTTTTAAATATCTGTTCTGTGCAAACCTGATGACCTCACTGAGGCCTTTAGAGAATGTTATTTGAAGAGGGTTTTAATTAGAATACTTCAGTAATGTTCTTGACATCAGGTAACCAGACATAAAAATTTTGTTCAGATTTCTGGTGTTCTTTGGCTAATTCTCTTGAAATACTGAATTGTTTGCAACTTATGTGCCACTGTTGTTTCAAGGGCACTGCCACATCAGGGAGGTTTGTCTCTTCCTCCTTAGTTCTTTGTAGTTTAGTGTTCAAGGTAGCATATATAGGTTGTCACACTTCCTTATACAGTAGTGGTAAATAGTTCCTCTTCCAGGGCCTGTGTGACAATATGTATGCTACAGCTCCATCCAGCAGCCTCCAGCAGACATTGTATTACATACCTATCATATGTAGATAAAATGCTGGGTACTTGGATATAAAGACGAACTAGACATAGCTTTTTGAAAAATAGTATAAGTGGCCGGGGCACGGTGGCTCACGCCTATAATCCTAGCACTCTGGGAGGCTGAAGCGGATGGATAGCTTGAGCTTGCAAGTTCAAGACCAGCCTGAGCAAAGGCGAGATCCCCATCTCTACTTAAAATAGAAAAACCGAGGCAAGAAGATCTCTTGAGCCCAAGTTCAAGATTTCTGTGAGCTATGATGCCAGGGCAACAGATTGAGACTGTCTCAAAAAAAAAAAAAAAAAACCCTAGAATAATAGTATAAGTTGCTGATTTGTATCTGATATGCTTCTTTTTCTGTGGTAAGAGAAAACAAATCTTGCATTTTTTTAGTATGATATAAAATGGGTGAAATTTTCACTAAGTAACTAGATACTTTGAAGCTAAGTTTTTAGGAAAAGAAAAAAATTGGTATTACCTATATTGAATATGTTTTTCATATTCTAGGTGAATACAATTATGGCAAAAAACAATGACTTGAAACTTGTTTCAGAATTTGTGTGTCCTGTTTCCTTGTCTGCTTCTGTGTGCACACTTCTGTCAGAAAGTGTGATCATGGAGTCCCTAGCAGTAATCCAATGCAGTTATTTGAGCAAGGAGTTCCTACTTTCTCCTGGTATAACTGAGTCTCTCCTGTCCTAGCAGTGCTGTAGTGATTGTGCACCTGAGGACCAGGCGCCTAGATAGCCTAAAGGTACTATATAGAACATACTTTATTGTTTTTTATTTTTTATTTAACTTCAGGGTTTTGTTAAACATGCTTCTGTCCAACCCAGCCATATTTCACAGGAATTGGAAAAAATTAAACCTTGATGTCTTGGCTTTGTTTGCAGATTTCAGTATTCTCATCTACTTATTTTATAAGGAAAGATAAAATTAGGAGATAATATTAGCCAAAAATCAAAACTTACAGGTTTTATATACATGCACACACAATTCATCAGCATGTTAATGAATAACAACAAAAACCAAATCAGCCATTCTTAAGTGCTAATTTATAACCATTTTCACACTTTTGTCTCCAACTTTAGCAGAAGGTATGAGTGTATACTTATGGGCCTCATTTTTGTTAGGGCTCCTGTTAAACACTAGCAACTTGCTTTGTAGTACTACATTATTATTAGCTATCTATATATTGTTTAGCCACAGATAACTGGCAAAATTAAGTATGCTGACTTTGACGGTAGATATATAAATACATTGGAAAATTGGGTCACAAAGTTTTGGTCAGCGCCCTCTTGATTAAAGGAATCTGTAGCAAGCTGTTATCTATCACAAGTTAATAGAACAATGGATTTTTCTCTTCATTTGGATCATATAAAAATAGATTTTAACAAACCTCTCTTTTTTTCCCCATCGCTATTCCTGAATATGTATTCAGTAGGGATAATATTTTGGGTATACCTAGTGATACATTGGGTCAATCAGTTGGTTTTTGTCTTTGGACCTTTTCTTCCATCCAGGAAAGAGAGCAGGATGAAAGCCACTTGGTAGGGGAAAATTTTTTGAGTATTTGAAAGTAAAGATGGTCTTTCAGGTCTAAAAGGAATGTGAGCAGAAGAGGCAAAGTTAGAGCAGGCATGTAGTCAGGTATATATTGTCTTAACACCACAACCTTCGGGAACTGGAATTCTGGGTTTAGGGGTGTGGATAGGTCGAAAGTACAGCCAAAAGTGGAGGAAGCTATGCCCCATTCCCCTCTTGGAATTCAAGGAAGAAACTTCCTGTAAGGTTGCTTTATTGCAGTGTAAGCAGTGGCAGCAGAAGAAAATGTAGCCTGTTGTGGTTAGGTGAAGAGGACTCCGCAGCTGCCTCTAGCTTGTGATTGGCTTCTAAGGAATCACAGACTTAACACACACCCCGGGTAGCTGGGTTAAGAGCCAGTGAACTTGACAGTGGAGAAGCTGTTGAGGTACAAGCTGATATCAACACTATAGTTGGCAGCCGGGTCTCGGGTGCAGATGAGATTGTGGAGTCTAGATATCTTCACTCATTGCAGCTGGTAGAGAGCCAAACCAATTGGGCCAGACCCCGGGGTTCTGAGCCAAGAGCACACACCTGAGTCTATAGGAGCTATGGGACCCAACAGTAGCATCAAGCTAGTGTCTGACCAAGATACAAGACCTGAGAGCTTATATCTTTCTTACTATACTGAAATTCTATAACCCCACCTATATCCAGCTACCATCTTGGTAGAAGCAGGGAGAAAATGGGAAAAATTTTATCTGAAAGAAACTATTGGTGTTAAATCAGTAACACTGAGCTACCATAAAATGCAAGTTAAGGTCAAGGTGGGAGCTTGAAAAGCAAAGTTAAATCAGTTATAGAAAATTTAAGAGCTGCATTTTCTTGGCACAGCTTAGTGTGCTATAAATTACTGTTCTTGCCACAGTGAGATAGTCTTTGAGGATATAGTTTCTGTTTTCAAATTTAAATTTTAGACTCTGTTCATAGTTGAACATATCTTAAGTCCAGTGATTGTCTGATTGAGGTTGTAGATGGCCTGTATTTGGCATGCCTAATTAATGCTATCTTGATCTCAATGACTTGATCACTAGAATTTCATTTTCATTTTCTCATTATCTCTTCATTGTTATAAATTAAGAGCAAAATGAAATAGTAACACAATTGCACAACTATAATATAGACGTGATGGTTAATAATACTAAACTGAAATGCTGTCTGACTGGTATCACCACCATGTTGTCTTCGAAATTTTGATTCATTTGCTGACATATCATAATGTCAATTCAGTGTAGACAGTGTGGTTTGAAGGCATCTACATGTAAGTATGTATAAAAGTGTGGGTTATATGAAAATCAAATGTATCTCAAATTTTGTATGATCTATAAATATGGAGCTCAATTGTTTGAAAGTTCACCTATCTCTCCCTTTTAAAATACTGCTCTACCAGTGGGGTTAAGGACAGTTGTGCTGTGAATGCCTCATTTTTCATCTTGATAACTACATTTACTTTTTGAACATTTTATTAATTACCTAAGCTGTACTGTGAACATAGGGTGATCAATTTATATTAGTCTATAACTGTGAGGTGTGTTATATTTAAGTGATTCATTTTATTTTTTTTTATTAAATCATAGCTGTGTACCTTAATGCAGTCACGAGGTACAATGTGCTGGTTTTATATACAATTTGAAATATTTTCATCAGACTGGTTAACATGGTCTTCATGGCATTTTCTTAGTTATTGTGTTAAGACATTTATATTCTACATTTAGTAAATTTTGCATGTACCCTTGTAAGATGCACCATAGGTTAAGTGATTCGTTTTAAATCAAGCTTATTGAAGTATAATATACATGCAAAAATGTACCCACTAATATACAATAAGATACACCCATTTTAAGTGTGTAGTTCTGTGTGAAGTAGTCCCTTTATTTCATTCTTTGACAATATCAGCCAATGTCCCTTCAGGTTGATATTGATCAATATAACAGTTACGCTGGACATATTATAAATGCTTCTAAAACCTTTCTGAGTATGTGAGTTTGTTTGCATTTATCAATTAAATGGTCCAAGACTTTTATGTGGTATTCTTATATTTGTGGCACTCAAATGTCAGCAGCCAGGGTGCCCTAAGTCTCACAACTTTACCAGGTTCTTTGACTTTTAATGTGCAAGTAGAAGTAGTTCAATATTTCATTCTAAGTACTGTGGAAGTCCAGTGGCCTGAGGATTTGGCCATCAGTACTACATAGCACTGGAAGCAACACAGGTATTAGCTAATGACCAGTCCCATAATGTCGTAGACAGTAATATCTTCATTTTCATTTTGTTTTTTGCTAGACTAGAAGAAATCTTACTAGTTTTGTCACAGAAGGAATAGAGGTGACAGTAAAGGAGATAAATACTTATTGTTGCAGGTTGAGAAATCTATAAATATTGATACATTTTTAAATTTAGTAAACCTTCCAATATAACTTGATGAATATTGGCAACCTAGTAGATGGCAACCATTTCATAGTACTGGTGTGAAAGAAATTTTTGACAGGAAGAAAGCAATAGCGGTTTTTCAGTGCATATTTAAGATCTGCAGGAGATCAGAATAGCCAAGTAGCAAAAGAGGTTTTTAATCCAGACAGGACAATTCTTTCTGAACGTTAAGAGCTAATTCAAATTCTTGCCTACTAAAGGACTTGAAGAATAGGCCAGATGAAGTTCTGAACGATCTTATATTATGTTTTCTTCCCTTATGTTCATTTTTGTTAACTTTAAGAAGCATAGAAAAACAAATCTATCCTAATATATCTCCTAGGGAATATACTGTCCTTAAGAAAACTGAAATGGGTCTATTTGTTTTCTGTGTTCTTGATTTGTTTTTCCTAATGTACCAAAGAATATCTTTGTTCTTTTTAATATTATGGTAAGAAAAAGTGTTTCTCTGTTAAGCTGTGGTAGAATTAGTTGATTATGTCCATAAAGAAGGAAGACCAGGTCAGCAGGGTATGTTTTGAGTTGGTGGTACAGTACAGCTTGGATTAGCTTGTCCTCTTTCTTGCTGAGCATATTTTCCGATCAGTCATACATTTATTTTTCTCCCACAAACTTGCAGTCTAGTGGATCACACCTTGATCCAAGTAGTCTTGTAAGTCTGTAAAGGTGGCACTGAGGTACAGTTAGGAAGAAGAGACACATGCTGAGATGACTTGGGGCTTCAGACCTCATCAAGGGGCTATGGGCAGGGTCCTGAGGAAGTGTGGATCGAGATGGGATCTGAGGGGTAAGGGTGGTTTGAGTGGTGCAAGGGAGGACAAAGCTTGCAAAAGCAATGGGAATAGGCTCTAAAGCAGCAAAGATCCTGGTGAGGAGGGCAAGAAGGGCTGGGAGACGTAGAGAGAGGAGGTTGGAGAGCTGCTTTGCATGCCATATGGAGAGACTGTGATGTAATTGTTAGTTCAGTGGAGTTTGGGAGAGTGCTAAGAAGAATAGTGGGACATGAAATCATATTTCCATTTCTAAACCACAAGCCTGGTTGTTGAGGGGCTGAACATATTAGAAGGATTGGGAGGCAAGGCAGAGTGCCAGGGGCTTGACTGGGGATGGGAGCATTCAGATTCAGACCAGTGGAATGAAATTTGAAAAAGATATAGGAGGCAGAACCCAACAGCAATAGACTGGATGGATTTAAGGCTGTGGACAGGGGAGATGTCAAGAGCTGCTAGTGTTCACTGAGATATGGGACAGGAGATAGGCCCAGGTTTAGTGGGGAAAGATGTGGGAATACTTAGGCATTCATTCTATCTAAGTATTTTACACTCTTGTATTCTCATTTTACATAAAATAAAAGATTCATAGAGGGCAGATCAGCCTAGAGAGGGTAGAGGGATTTTATGTCTTTATGGCCATAAATGAGAAAATAGTTTGTTGGGTAGGAATTTTGTCACTGACTTGATGGCAGTCGTTTCCTGTACAAAGTCTCTTTGTAAGATCCCACTTCTCACATTTTCCTCTTTTAGCTACACGCTGTCTCATGTTCTTGATATAAAGTGTTAGTGTTTTCATAAGACTTATCTTTTTTTAGAGACTGAGCATAAAGTAAATAAATTGCGTTTTCCTTGTAATGCTTTTTAAAAACGTAAGATTTTCCTTAAAGTACTCTTAGCATATGATTTAATGCAAATTATGAGCAGTCCAGAGTTTGTATCAAAGTTTCCTGTGATAATATCTTCATAACGTAAACCTTAGCAGTTTTGCCAGTTATTGGAATAGGCTTGGTGGGACTCTGCTAAATTGTTTTTGGCCAAAGGGATGGTATCCTTGAATTCCTTTAATGGGAAATATGTTTTAAATAAAGCTCTTGCTATATTTCTTTATATAATATTTTGATGGAGCCATATTATAAAAGTTATTATAAAAGTAATTTATGAAAATGAGATAAATATAGACATTTTAGTGCTGTGATTAATAGTTTTAATAATTTTGAGAGAATTGATCTTTTAATTGTCTCTTTTTTAATTAAAATTTCTTTTCATACTATATTAATCTTTTCAGTAAAGCTTTACCTGGTCTCCTCAACAAGTCATCAGTCTCACGTTTTTAAGAGGGAAAGTTTATAGGGGAATACCATGAAACAGTTAAAATGAGTAACTGGAGCAAAGTTTCTCAACTTCAGCTCTATCAATATTTGTTGTGGGGACTATCCTATGTACTATTTAGCAGAGCCTCTTGTCTCTACTCACTAGATGCCAATAGCTTCCCCATTCTATGTGACAACCCAGAGTGTTCCCAGATGTTTTATGGGGGGGGCACAGTCACCCGCAGATGAAAACCACTGAACTAGATTTAGTTTTCAATCTCAGATACACTCTGTTACAATTTTTTTAAAGCTATTGCAAAAAGATGCATATAATAACATGCTAGTTATATGATTTTAATGCATAAAACAGGAGTAAAATTATTTATTGTTAAATTCATATGTACTAATAAAAATGTGTGTGAGAATGATATATACCAACTTTAGGGTAGAAGTTACCTCTGGAGAGACGGAATGGAAATGAATGAAGCTTTACACACAACATTTTCCATTTCAAAAGGCAAGAAAAGAGATAGAAGCAAATAAGCCAAAATATTATCAACTGTTAAATCTGAAAGAGGTATACAGTTTTTCCGTACATTTGCATGATTGTTTGAACTCCTGTGGTATATCATGTACCATTCGTTACACATTTTACCTTTCATCATGCACTTTTAACTTAGGGTGATGCATTATTGCACACCAGGTTATAAGCTTTTGTGTATAGGAGACAGCTTCATTTCCTCATCCAGGTCAAACAAAAGATGCCACAGAAAACTTCACATAAAGCAGAGGCCCCAATAGACATTTGCTAGTTGACTAAAGTGCTCTTCTTCTTTGCAAAAGATTGTTTTCTTCCTGATAGGGCCAGAAGTACTTAAATTTAGCAGGAAATCTAACTTTTAGTATTGACAAACTGGTAGTTTTCAAGTAATTGTACAAGTCAAGGTTTCTAAAGGATTTCTTGGAAAAATCTAGTTCTTATTATATATCATGGATAATATTTTATATTTCTGTGGTACTTGGCAAGTGCATATTAGTTCTGTTATAATCTGCCTGCTATGGAATGTATCCTATGCTTAAGTTTACTCCTATTTTATAATGTTACTCACAGTATAAAAATAACAGATAATTTTGGTCTAAGTTAATTTAGAAAGTTTCTACAAAATAAGTCAGAATAAAGATAAAGATGGAAATAATGAAACAATTTCATGCTTTTAAGTGTTTGCATATTATAACAGACATTGTTAGAAAACTATTTGGAAATGTTTGATGTTAATGTCCTTCCTCCATGGGGTGTGGTTTTGTTAAGGTGACCAGATTTTAACATTGGTAAAACGGGACACCACGGGGTGGGGCGGGGCCTGACAACAATGCAAACTTTGATAAGCACTTCTCCATAATCAGTTCTCAACAATTATTTGTTATTATTAAAATTTAACATTATAAAATTAACAAAAATAATATAAAACGCATATCCTGGCAAAATAGCCACATGGCAGCCAAAAGCTGTATATTCCCTTCCTGTTCTCCTGTGTACCTTAGCTTGTCGTGCATTCTTTCCAAAAATTGGGGCTTTTTAAAAATACCACAGGACACAGGACAAATTGTTAAAAATCGGGACATCTGGTCACCTTACTCTAGAGAGGGGGGGCTACTTGTTTGTTCCAGACAGTTTGGCTCCTTCTGAGCTAATTGTCCTTGCCTAGAAGCAAGGGAGGGAGCCAGTCTCCTTCTGATACCTTGCCCAGGAGGGGAGTAGGGAGTTTACATTAGCCTTTTCATTTCCAAATGAAGTTACATTAACCTCTTCATTCCCAAATGGAATTACATTAACCTTTTCAGCAGCCGAAAACCATATATTCCCTTCCCATTCTCTCGCTATTCCCTACCTTGTCACGCATTCTTTCCAAAAATTGGAACTTTTTTAAAACCCCACAGGACGCAGGACAAATTGTTAAAAATCAGGACTGTCCTGCCAAAAGCAGGATGTCTGGTCACCTTAGGTTTTGTATGTTTCAGAATCTATCCTTTTCCACGACATTATTTTACATATATGGCTTACAGAAGCAGCATAGCATGATTGTGACTGAGAAATATGGCATCCAGAGTCAGTCTTCTTGGGTTTAAAAATCTCAGCTCTACTACATCTTAGCTCTGTGATCTTGGGTAAATTATGGAACTTCATTAAAACTTAGTGTTCTCATCTATAGAATGAGCATGGTAAGATCCTTCTTGAAATGATGACTTGAGGAATAAATGAGATAATCCATGGGAAGCACTTAGCATGGAGCCTGGCACAAAAGTACTTCAATTTGTACAAACAATCAACACTTTGAATCTTATAATGGCATAAATGTATTTGCGATCTATGTACAAATGACTTATTAAAAAAATAGCCTAAAACTTAGTTTTTCAGATACCATACCAATCTGTAAAGTAATAGTGTCTATGTTTGTAGGGCTTTGCTTCTGCTCGAGGAGCATATCAGCATGTAAAAGCAGTTAGACAGTTGGGATATTTGCATATAAAACCTTGGCAGACATACTTAAAATCCTTTAGTTGGCAAGTTCTATTCCCTGCTGTTTGGATGAAGAAATAAAGAATTTCTTCTTCAGAGCGTAGACAATGAATTGCAAACTTCAGTCAGCCCTCTGTAGCCATACGTTCCATATTCACATGTTCAACTGGCTATGATGAAAAATATTCAGAAAAAAATTATAGTGCAAATATACAAATACAAATTAAAAAGTATAACAATATTTGCCTAGCATTTATATTGTATTAGGTATTATAAGTAATGAAGAGATGATTCAAAGTATACGGAAAGATACGTATAGGTTATTTGGAAATACTATGCTGTTTTATGTCAGGGACTTGAGTATCTGTAGATTTTGGTATTGAGGCAGGGGATTCCTGGAACCAATCTCCTGCTGATACTGAGTGGTGACTATTATTACCTTTGAAGTGGTTTAATTTGTGAAAAGTAGAATAAAATAAAATTAATATTTTTTTTGGTTCTGTTTCATGATACATATTGGTTATTTTTTTAACTTAGCAAAACATTTAGAAAACAATGACTCCTGCTACTTCCTTATACAATATATGATCAGTTTAATAGAATTCACTGTTCCAGAGCATAATTAAGTTGTATAACTGCATTTTAAAATAACTTAGTAAATTTTAGTGACTTTGCCAAAATCTTAAGTAAGAAACAATTAATAGTGGGAATAAAACAATGACCTCGGCCAAGAATGGTGGCTCACACTTGTAATCCTAGCACTGGGTCGGGGGCTGGGGGGGGGAGTTGGGGGGGCAGTGCATTACTTGAGGTCAGTTCAGGAGTTCAAGACCAGCCTGAGCAGCAGCAAGACCCTATCTCTAAAAAAAAAAGAGAGAGAAATTAGCTGAGTATGGTGGCACACACCTGTAGACCCAGCTACTTGGGAGACTGAGACAGGAGAATCACTTGAGCCTAGGAGTTGGAGCTTTACAGTGAGCTATGATGATGCCAGTGCATTCTAGCCAGTGACAGAATGAGACTCTGTCTCAAAAAACAAAATCAATGGCCCAAAGCTTTAGAAAATCAATAATGGAGGAGCAAGTTTAAGGTTAAAATCTCTCTTTTCAGTGTGTGTGTTTAGTGATTGAAGCTTAATTTTTTTTTATGGGGTGGAAATCTTGAGAATACTGAAGGAACTATAGGCCCTCTAGATTCTTGTATTTGTTACTACTTGTAACCTTTATTTTTTATTATCCTGCTGATTTTTGTTTCTAACTGAAGAAATTTATTCTGAGAAATGTTAAATGCCTTGATATAGTTTATTCACTCAGGAAAGTGATAGTATAATTCAGGAACCTTTAAAGTTACCTAGTCTTTCTTTTTGGATCCCAAAGTACGTAACATTGTTCCAATTCTGAAGTAGAATTAAGGGTGAGGTATGGAAGTATTATTAATGGAGTACTGATATATTTTATCACATTCCTAGTTTATTGCTTAAAATGTCGATTTTTAACTACTACCCCATTATTTAAACGAACTAAGACTGAAATAAGTAGCAAATTATGCCTATCTTACTGACTACAGCTGGTGACATTCTGTTGCAGACGTTGTGGGGGCAATGATATGATTTCTGTGAATAAATTGAATTTAAAGCAAGTTATTCCTAGTTATTTTTCATATATTTTTCTTCTTTGTCTATACCTATATCATATATAGTCTCTCAGGGTCGTGGTAGAACAAATAATAACACTTGGTGTATCACCTCCTACCTCTCCATTAGATACCTATGGAGATATTTAAAAACCAAAACAAACTCATAACAGTTTTGTAAATTAAGAAACTAAGCATCAAAGATTATTGGCAAAGTTTAAGGAAAAATTATTTCATTAGCAGGATGGATTGAAAGCATAGTCTCTAACATGATGCTGTTTGTTTTACTTTGTGGACCCAAATCAAGTAAAATATCCAAAGGGAGGAGGAAGAGACTTGGACCCCTGCCCAGAGGGTCTGAAAAGCAGGCAACCATCTCCCTGAGGCCACTATGACCTGGCTTCACTGGAGCTGGACTTGTCATTTTCCCACTAACCTGCATTAGCATCTGGATTAACATCTTTTCAGAGACTATAAACCCCCCCCAAATGCAGTAAGGCAAGAAAGATTGGAAGAGACATGTAGCAGCCCAGGATTTGGGACTGTCCCTCCCCTGTTAACCCCTCCCCTGAAAGTATGGTGAAGGTGGGGGAGCAGGCTGTGATAATGGTAAATTGCCAATTACAGGCATTCTCCTGTTTATTCAGAGGACCCTGTCTAGGCAACTCAGCCTCAGACCAGCCAACCCCAATGAGAAGGATGTGTACTAGCAGTCCAGGTTTTAAAGTTGGGCTTGGGCCGTATCAATTTGTACTTGAAGTTCAGATGCCAAGTGCCAGTCCTGGTGGGTCTCTTTCCATCTTAATAAGGATGAGTTTAAAAGAAGATGGGGTGGAGAGGATACTATGAAAAATAGACATGAGAAGATAAAATGTTCTAAAAATTTAGAAGCAATACATAGATCCAAAAATATTTTTTGTAACAAGCTGATGAAGACATCTGCTTAGTCTCCTGAAAGAAAGCCAGGAGGATATGACCTCTACAGAGAAAGAACAAGCTGAAACAAGGGAAAAAATGTAAAAGTTGGCTGAGATAAGGAAAGAAGATAAATCTAAAATGGAGAAAATAAAGAACAAAACTGATGTAGCAGTTTTGAATAATGCACTTCTTAAATGTTGGTGTATTAGATGTTTTCTGGTCACCTACCCTGTCCCTGCTCTGCCGCACGCTGATGATGCAGTGGTAAACAAAACATAGTAAGCAATCGCAAAAGAGCCAAAGAGCCAACCTAAAAGTGATAAGTAGAAAATACCAGAAAAATGGGAGTAGAACCAACATTTAATGTTGCCAGAAGAAAATTTTTTTAATTTCATTTATGTCCAGGTAACATTACTTCAAAAAGTACACATGCATTCCTCTCGATATATTTTGATGATTTAAAATTTTTATTTCAAGGGGGGGGAAATGGCCTAACAGTATCTAGGCAGAAAAAATAAGTTATTTATATCATAACAAAAACCAAATTGGCTTCTGACTTCTTTTCTGCAACAACACTAAATATCAGAGACTACTGTCAGATCATTGTTTCTCAGTGGTGGCTCATGTCTGTAATCCCAGCACTCTGAGAGGCTGAAATGGGAGGATCCCTTGAGCTCAGGAGTTTGAGAGCAGCCTGAGTAAGAGCAAGTCCCCATCTCTACTAAAAATAGAAAAAAATAGCTAGGGGTAGTGTCACATGCCTGTAGTCTCAGCTACTCAGGAGGCTGAAGCAAGAGGATCCCTTGAACCCAGGAGTTTGAGGTTGCTGTGAACCAACATAAGTAAGACTCGGTCTCTACAAAAAAAAAAAAAAAAAAAAGTTAATTCAATACACAGAAATCAATTGGATGTATTGTATATACTAGCAATAAAAAATTAAAAATTGAAATATAAAAATACCATTTATAATAGTTCCCAAAAGGTAAAATAAGTTTAATTGGCACATAGTATATCTGTCTCTGTCTGCACATATTTCTAAAGATATTTTAATACATGCAGAATTGTATCCTGAAAACTAAAAAGCTAGAATTCCTATACATTGCTGGTGAGAATGAAAAATGGTATAAGCACTCTGGAAAGCAGTTTTGCAGAGGAGGGGGGCTTATGAGTTTCTTAAAATTTCAAAATATCAAGGGGGTACAAATGTTTTGGTTCCATGGATAGCTATTACAATGTTTAGTTGGGGGCTGTTACTGTGCCCATCACCTGAATAGTGTTCACTGTACCTGTTAGGTAAGTTTTTGCCCTTCCCTTCCTCTGCCCTCAGTTCTTCTTGTGTGTGTGTGTGTGTGTGTGCGTGAGAGAGAGAGAGAGAGAAAGCTCTTTATTGGGGGCTACAGTGAGGAGGAGCAAGGCTATCTTTCCCTATCTGCTCCCACCCCTCTCCTGTTAGGTAGATTTTTTACCCTTCCCTTCCTCTTCCCTCCTCAGTTCTTTTTTTTTGTGTGTGTGAGAGAGAGAGAAAGCTCTTTACTGAGGGGTACAGCGATGAGGAACAAGGCCATCTCTCCCTACCTGCTCCAAACCTCCTCTTAGGCCCTGGGTGAGGGGCTCTCCCCTCCACTGGACCACCGTCTTCTCCCCACTTCTTGATTTCTAGCGACTTCTCTCTGTGCCCATCAATTAGTTCTAATTTATTAGAGAGTAATGTGGTGTTTGGTTTTCCATTACTGAGAAACATTACTTAGGACAGTGGTCTCCAGTTCCATCCAAATTGCTCCAAAAGACGTTAATTCATTTCTTTTTATGACTGAGTAGTATTCCATGGTATATATATACACACCACATTTTGTTAATCCACTTATGAACTTAGGTTGATTCCACATCTTTGTGAATTGTGCTGCAATAAAAATTGGGTGAAGGTGTCTTTTTGATAAAAATGACTTTCTTTCCTTTGGGTAGATACCCAGTCATGAGATTGCTGAATTGAATGGGAGGTCTACTTTTAGTTCTTTGGGGGAATCTCCATACTGTTTTCTGTAGAGGTTGTACTAATTTGCAGTTCCACCAACAGTATATAAGCATTCCTTTCTCTCTGTATCCATGCTAGCATCTGTTGTTTTTTGACTTTTTATTAATAGCCATTCTGACAGGGGCAAGGTGATGTCTCATTGTGGTTTTAATTTTCATTCTCTGATGGTTAGTGATGTTGAACATTTTTTCATGTTTGTTGGACATTTGTCTATATCTTTTTGAAAAGCTTCTGTTCATCTCTTTTGCCCACTTTATAATGGAGTTGGTTTTTTCTTGCTGATTTATTTTGAATTCTTTGTGGATTCAGAGTATTAGTTCTTTATCAGATGTATAGTTTGCTAACATTTTTCCCATATTCTGTAGATTGTCTGTTTGCTCTATTGATTCATTTTCTTTTTGCTGTGCAGAAGTTTTTTAATTTAATCAAGACCCATTTATTTTTGTTGTTGCTTTTGAGGCTCTTAATGAGGTCTTAGTCATAAATTCTTTGCCTAGGCTGATGTGTAGAAGAGTGTGTCCTACATTTTCTTCTAGAATTTTTATACCTTACATTTAAGTCTTTTATCCATCTTGAATTAATTTTTGTAAGTGGTGGTCTCTCTCCATTGAGGTCCTGTTTCATTCTTCTACATGTAGCTAACCAATTTTCCCAGCACCATTTATTAAATAGAGCTTCGTTTCCCCAGTGTATGTTGTTGTTTGCTTTGTCAAAGATCAGTTAGTTGTAGGTTATAATTTCTATATGTTAGAAAATGGTTCTTCTTTTAAGACCCTTGATTTGCTTCTTGGCAGAGTATTTTAGTATATGGATTTTATTATAAGACACTTTACTCCTATATGCTTTAAAGTTGCTTTAAAAAGCATACAGATATACAGTGTCTGTGGTGTGAATGGCACTTTCCAGGGCGTTGCAGTGTACATAAGCTTACAGAGACCCGGAAGAATGTAAAGTTGCCTTCCCGAAAATTCTGTGCCTGTCAAGTTACCAGGCATGGATGGGGATGTTCACATATGCAAAGGCTTGAAAAATAGGGTACTTCCTCAGAAAACCATTCAGAGATGCACTCTGTCTAAGCAAAAAATTAATGCAAATCAATCACTCAGATATGTGAAAACGATAAAAGAAAAGGACTGGTGGTAAACAGTGAAGCTAATTGAATATATAAAGAAGTATAGATGAAATATAATATAGCTCATACGTGTATAATTACAAGTGAACATTAACAGTCAAAACCTATTCTCAAAAATAAATGTACTTAACAAAATGGTATATGAAGAATCGGGATCCGTAACCTCAGATTAATTTAAAACAGTTTAAGGTCACAATAATTTAAACTTCTTCTAATGGAAGAACAAATCAATGGAGTCTACACTAGACTAGAGTTGACTAGAAAGCTCTGAAAGCAAATCTAGACTATATATGTAAAGATGCTAAGATAGAACAAAGAACTATAAATCCATAGTAAAGAATACTGGGAATATTGATTCAATATTTAAAAATTATGTTAAGGAAATTCTTTCTTTGGGATGCTGCCCTTTTTCAGCCCTCTTCTCTCTTTCCTCTCTCCTCCCCCTCTCCTTCTAAAATATAAAATATACTTATGCTTTTATATCCTAAAAAAAGTAAAAATTATTTTTTTCAGATTCCCTTGCCATGTCATATGTTAAAATAAATTACAGATTGATAAAGATTTATGGAAAGAAATTACATAAGACACATAATTGCAGATGAATATTAACCATGCTCAGGCTAAGTACTTTGAGCCCAAAAGTAGATCACAAAGGCCTATATCTCAACTGTGCAATAATTAGTTATATTTAGTAACAACAAAATCCTAAATAGTTCAATGATCACAATTTGGGGAATATATTTCAAACAAAATTTAGCAGTAAACTCTTATCCATGAATCACTAAGAAAAATGTTAAGCCTACTACACTCGTTTCACTTACAAGTTGATACAAGAAAACTTCTCTGATCTCATTGAATTCCACAGATTTTTAATAATGATCATATTTCATTTTGGCAACAGTGGTATAGTGGGTATTTTCATACACTACTGAGGAGGACTATGAAATATATTTTTGGCTATCAGTTTGACAGTATGTATTAGAAGCCTTTAACATTCATACCCTTTGAACCAATTATATCACTCAACAGAATTTAGAGAAATAAAGATGCAGATGTCAAAGTGTGTACATTGATAGACTAGTTAAATAAACATTCATTAAAAATGGTGGTTTTAAAAGTTATTTAATGAAGGCGGCGCCTGTGGCTCAGTGGGTAGGGTGCTGGCCCCATATGCCAAGGGTGGTGGGTTCAAACCCAGCCCCGGCCAAACTGCAACAAAAAAAATAGCCAGGCGTTCTGGTGGGCACCTGTAGTCCCAGCTACTCGGGAGGCTGAGGCCAGAGAATCACCTAAGCCCAGGAGTTGGAAGTTGCTGTGAACTGTGTTACGCCATGACACTCTACCCAGGGTGATAAAGTGAGAGTCTGTCCCCCCCAAAAAACCAAAATGTTAAAAGTTATTTAATGACAGGACAAAATGTTGCTTATATAATACCCAGTGAAATAAAAGCAACATACGACAAGATATAGAATATTATTATTCCAATTTGAGAAAAATTTACTGGAAAAAATATACCAAAATATTAGGGTTATATGAATATCTTTAATGTCTTTTATTTTTTTGAGATAGAGTCTCACTTTGTCACCCTTGGTAGAGTGCCCTGGCGTCAGAGCTCACAGCAACCTCTAACTCTTGGGATCAAATGATCCTCTTGCCTCAGCCTCCTGAGTAGCTGGGACTACCGGCACCCACCACAACACCTGGCTATTTTTAGAGATGGGGTCTCACTTTTGCTCAGGCTGGTCTTGAACTCCTGAGCTCAGGCAATCCCACACCACCTCCCCACCCCCACCGCTGCCTTGGCCTCCCAGAGTGCTAGGATTATAGGCATGAGCCACTGCATGACCTTATAATGTATTTTTATATATTTTTTATATATTCTGTAGTGAGTTTGTATTTTATAAGCAGTTTGATTACAAGTGAAATGTTAAGTTCTTTCCAGCATCTTCTACTCTTCATTGAGTATGTTTTCTACTAAACAGTGAATTGCTTTTATGTAGAAAACTTCATCTGTTTGGCTTAATTCTGTAAAATACATAAATCATACATGTCGGGAGTGGGTAGTGAGGAAAGTGAATTTCCATGGTATTGTTCAAAGGACAAAATTTAAAATAGGCATTTTATTTTATTTGACCCCCTTTAGCTCTCTTTTATACAGTAAATTCAATTTATGAGATGCCAGGAAAAAGAAAACTAATGCATTTCTTCAAGATGGTATAAGTGTGCTAGTTATAAATTTAAATTTGTAGCATGTCAGTGGACGGTTTTGAACTAAGATCTCTTATAAAATTAGTCTGACCAAGTTTAGACATTTAGGATGAAAAGAAACGTATGTGGGACTCTTTCCGTTAGAGTGGAACATAGGATGGAACACTACCTGGAACAGTGTTCCCTTGGGATGTGAACAGCTGTACTCTATTCCTGGAGGTACATCATGCTACCCCTTTCTTTGTGCTGTGAGCAAAGCAAGAGAAGGTTCCTAATAGGGTTTGTCCTTTCAGTTATGCTGTAGGTAGGATGGCAGCTAGAGCCATTTGAAAAGCAGTAAGGTAAGAAAATGATGTCAATGTATTATGAGAGGGGGTTGTAGAAGAATCACCGTTGTATTACCTAGGCTAATATCCTAGCTGATGAGCTCCCATATCACTTAGAATTGACATTTATTCCCTCTCAATAATAAAGCAGTTACAACATCAGAAAGTACTTGGACGACTGAGTTTAAGTTAGAATATCACTAATGTACAAATGAGTTGTATACTAAAAGTTGTCTATATCCTACAATTCTATCAATTCCTCCACTAAAAACAAAAATGTAATGCCCTTAAGAAGTATCTTTTTCCTCAGTCATTTATAGCACTTTCAAATAATTCTTTTTCCTATAACATATATGAAAGCTGGTATTTTCTTTTATCAATGGATGGATGAGAAACAGAAAGAGTTTTGATGTACAGACATGATTTGGACTCAGAGTTTGTCTTTCAGCATGATGATTTAAAATGGTCTTTTTCTTTTCTCCCTCCCACTTGCTCCCTTTCTTCTTCCCCTTTGCTTTGGAAAAGGACTTAGGAGAAAAGCTTATACTTTTAATAAGTTAATGATTTGCACCCTGTTGGTTATTGTCTGGTATTTTGTCCAATTTTAAAGGCTTTGTTTTATTTGATCTGAAAGTGTACCCACTTAGAGTAAAAAAAAAAAAAAAAAAAGCAGGCCTGAGTCATTTAGAAGGCTTTTATCGGATATGTTAGCTTTAAAGAACTTATATTAATTATTTTACCAAAAGCCTTTTTATTCCTTTTATAGACCAGAATTAGACACGAGTTCTTTAGTTTAGTGGTACTTATCTCTTAGCATTTCCATTTCCTTGCCAGCCTTTATTTTCTTCTTCCTCAACCAAAAAGGAAAAAAGAAAAAGGAGATTTTCATATTTTAGTTTAAAGCAAGATTCTGCCCACAAACTGCTTTTGTTTAGAAGATTAAAAATAAGGGTGGGGGAAGGTGCTGATGGAATGTTTATTGCACTTTGGGTTTGCAGTGACCATCAATAGGGAAAAGCTAGTGAACACTACATATATTTCCTAGGAACAGGTAAGTGAAGGGAGGTGATTTGGAAGAGGTGTTCCACTGTGAGCAGTGATTAAGTATTATAGAGGCCCTTTCTTGGTCTTAGAAGCCCAATTAAAATGTGTGTCTGGGTTTCAAAGGACAGTGCAGATGGCAGTCCATGCCACTCATCTGGGTGCTTTTGAGTTAGCCTCAAGACATTGACAATTCTGATGTATGGTTCATACATACTCTATCACCATCTCCGTTCTTTGCCTCCCAACCCTCTCCATCTTCTCCTTTTCCTTCCTTGATGATTATCTGCAAGATGGTAAGAAAGAGAATTTTGTTTGTTTGTTTGTTTGTTTTTGAGACAGAGCCTCAAGCTGTCCCCCTGGGTAGAGGGCTGTGGCATTACAGCTCACAGCAACCTCCAACTCCTGGGCTCAAGCGAGTCTCCTGCCTCCGCCTCCCAAGTAGCTGGGACCACAGGCTCCCGCCACAACGCCCGGCTATTTTTTGGTTGCAGCCGTCATTGTTGTTTGGTGGGTCCGGGCTGGGGATTCAAACCCGCCACCTTAGGTGTACGTGGCTGGCGCCTTAGCCGGTTGAGCTATAGGCGCCGAGCCAAGAAAGAGAATTTTGGAACCAAGAAATGAGAGGCTTGGAACTGGAGGAAGATCTATTTTTTTTTTTTTTACTCTTTGGGTTCTTGCTACTCTGTCCCAGAATATACCCCCAGGCAGTTGGAATCACCAGTCAGAAAAACACTGGAGAATGACTTTACTTCTGTTTCTTTTCCTTTGCAGGAAACGCATGAAATTGTGGCAATCAAGAAATTCAAGGACAGCGAAGGTATATATATATATTTTTTTCTTCTGTATTAAGTTTTTGTAAATAGAATATAGAAGAGATGGGATCTAGATGGTTAGACTCTGTTTCTTCCTGAGATTTTAAAGTCACATTATGAGAAAGTGAATATATCTTATTACTTACCATGCTTTGCTCTGAAACATTCAGTTCTTTCCATATGACTCTTTTCAAATCTCATGATATTAGAAAATTCGTCTTGTATTTTAAGGTACAATCAACATTGGAAATCTTGCTCCAAAGGCTGGATAGAAAGCCTATTATCTATGCTGTTTCTATATTAAAATGAAAGAACTGATTTGAGGTAAATACTTTTGTGTGTTCACACTAACAACAAGTACTATGGTATTATGTTAGAGATTTCGTTGTTTTTAGGTGGCTTGCTTGAGCTCAGGAGTTCGAGACCAGCCTGAGCCAGAGCAAGACCCCACCTCTAAAAATAGCCAGGTATTGGTGGTGGGCACAGCTAGTCAGGAGGCTGAGGCAGGAGGATTTCTTGAGCCCACAAGTTTGAGATTGCTGTGAGCTATGATAACCACAACTCTGTCTTTAAAAAAAAAAAAAGAAGAAAGAAGGAAAAAAAGTATCTTGTGCAGTCAAGAAAGTAGGATGTTTGTTTATTTTAGAGACAGGATCTCGCTCTTGCTCAGACTGGTCTCGAACTCCTGAGCTCAGGCAATCCACCCGCCTTGGTCTCCCAGGGTGCTAGCATTACGGTCATGAGCCACCACACCCAGCAAAAAAAGTTTAAAATGAAGCATTTTAGTAGTTTGTTAATCATTAAATCTAGACTGGGCCATCCAAAGATAGCCAAAATAGAGAAACTGATCACAAAACTATATGTGGCCTTTAAGGAGCTCTAGGCAGCACTTTTTCTAAACCTTTTTGGACAGAGGTCCACGGTACAAATATATATATTCTAACCCAATGTCCACCCATGTATTGTACTATATGTAACTGAAGGAAAGGTGTTATAAACTATGATATGCATGTGAGGGTCTCCACTTTCCTTTCTCTCCTATTCACATAAATTTATATAAATGCTTATTGTGGCGTCAAATAAATTGATTTCCCCACTAATGAGTCACAGCCTGCCATTTGAAAAACAGTGATGTAGGGGGAAGAGGCACCAATATAGCATCAACCTTCATATATAATCCGAAGTATGCAACTAACAGTCATCATGTCCCTTCTTCAGGACACATTTACTCAGTACTGTCAGACCCAGGTTTGATATTTATGAACAGTTTCATCACTTTCACCTCAGAGATTTAGCAAACATTAAATAACAAAAAAGGGCTTGCTCATGCAAAAGTCCCAAGATAAATTCGGTATAGTTGATGTAATCCATCTCTGATGTGCTGGGTATGTGGAACACATGCAGATCAGCTGGGAACTTTAGCAGCCATTGTGTGGGCAGCCTTAAAGGGAAGGCAAAAGAGAAATGCTTTTCACTTTTGGGATTGGGGGGAGGCACTTGCTTCAAATGTTGTGCTTGTGCTCTGACAGGAAGCAGTAGCCCTGGGCCAACCCACTGTGAGACCATTGGAAATGAGCTCTTTGAGCACTTGACTTTGGGCTAACAACAGGCTTCAACAGACAAATGGTGATCTCCTAAAAAGGGTGATTGCAACAGATGATCAAAGCTAATCTTTGCCTGCTTGCTGTGCATTCATCTTGCAGGGCACACTGACAAGCATCAGTTTCCACCAAAAATAATAATTGTCATCAATTTTTTTTAAAGGAGTACAATCTAGGCCATATATGCCACTGCTTTTTTTCTTTTTAACTAAATACTGTATTCTTCACAATCTTCATCCTGTGCACACCGATTCTTACTTTCAATTATATGGTATATTTTTACTTATGATACTTTCCAAGTGGCAGGCAATAATGTATTCTTTGAAATTCATTGAACACTGAGCCAAGTAAGATAAGAACCATGAAGATAACTCGGGTGTGGATACTTTCAAGAATTTTAGGACCTATTAGTAAAATGAAGACCTGTAAATAATGATAAAACTATAGCAAACAGTCAGTGCCTGAATGGAGATGGGGAATTTGGATAATTTTGAGGCACAAGAGGTTGTTTCTGACTGTGGCATCTTGGAGTACATGAAGAGTCTAAACATAAGAATATTTGATTTTCCCTTATTTCATTGAGCTGACAAAACATTAATCTGTTCTTACCTCCTCTTTGCCAAACCACTATCATGCACTATCCCTCCAGGCGTGTAGCCTTATCACCTACGCTTACTTCTAGAGGGACACTTCCAAAGCGTTTCTGTGATTGAATCTGAAGACATACCCAATTACTCATAAACTCTTTAGTTCCAGTCCTGTTATAGGCCTACTTTCTTACTGGTTGCAGCTCTCCCTGGGAGATCAGTACTTCATTTTCGGGCTTTACCCTTTCTTCCTGCCAGAGTAGTGTCTTACTTAACAGAAAGAAATATATATGTGTGATGAGCAACTCTTTTGGAGTGTGAACTATACACAGTCACTTATGGGTGAGGACATCCATTTAATTCTCATTCAGTTTATTATCTGAAATGTCAGCCAATTATAATAAAGTATCATGATAATATTGTCTTTATTATCATGTAGTTCTCATCAATCCCATGTAGTCCTCAATTTATGAAGAGGATACATCCTGATAAACCCATTGTATGTTGGAAATAGTGTTAAGTTGAAAATGTATTTAATGTTCCTAACCTGCTGAATGTCATAGCTTAGCCTAGACTACATTAAATGTGCCTAGAACACTTATATTAGACTACACTTGAGCAAACTCATCTAATACAAAGCCTGTTTTATAGTAAAGTGTTGAATATCTTACATAATTTATTGCATATTGTACTGAAATTAAAAAACAGAATGGTCGTATGGGCACTCAAAATATGGTTTCTACGGAACATATATAGCTTTGACACCATTGTAAAGTTGAGAAATCATAAGTCGAACCGTTGTAAGTCAGGGACCATCTGTATTCTCTCACTGATGATATTAAGGGATATTTTGTGAGAGAATATATTATCTTATGGTAGCTTTAAAAGATTATGCTAATGTCCTACTTTCTTGTTAAATTCCTATGCATTCACAAATTTATATAAAATATTTTTGATACTATATTTTAAGGTAGACACTATTAGTTCAAGAGGTCCCTGTTATGCCAGAATAATAGATCTCTATTAAAATGGAAACCAAAACTTCATTGTAAATGAAAGATTATTATGGGACTTTAAGTCAGTAAAATGAAGCTAAAATTATGAATATATGTTCATAGTTAATACAACTTAACTTCTTGTAGCAACTGTTGTGCTATGTCTTAGAGAAAAGAATCAAGTGTTAATCTTTTTTGGGAGGAGGAGCAATTTTTACAACAAAATTATAGGCTAGGCTAATGAATAACTTACACAATAAAAAAAGGGTCATATAAAAATGTACAAAAGGCTGGCTCAGGCCCGTAGCTCAGCGGTTGGGGCGCCAGCCACATACACTGGGGCTGGCGGGCTCAAACTGGCCCAGATCTGCTAAACAACAGTGACGACGACAACAAAAAAAAGCCGGGCGTTGTGTCGGGCACCTGTAGTCCCAGCTACTTGGGAGGCTGAGGCAAGAGAATCGCTTAAGCCCAAGAGTTTGAGGTTGCTGTGAGCTGTGACGCCATGACACTCTACCAATGTAGTAAGACTCTATCTCCAAAAAAAAAAAAAAAATATATATATATATATACACACACACACACAAGGCTTTATCAGCTTTCTCTTCATTGTTTTAATATTCCTGTCCTTCTGGATTTGTCTTTTTCGGGATTTTATTCTCCAGTGTTAGCCAGTATGATCAGATTATTTATCAGTATCTTTTCCTATGATTCTCCCTGAAAGATTTTGACACCCTGAGTGGGGATAAAAGACTCTTACAAAAGAGAAGAATGTTTGAGTGACAAATTTTTATCTGACATCACTTCATTAGTTAATTTTTTCTATTTAGATGACATCTGCTTTTTTTTTTTTAAGGCAAGAGTGAAACAGTTTATTGAGGAAGAGAAAGATAGGTTTATTACAGAATAAGAAAGCTTACAAAGCAGGATACATTCACCGTAGACAGCGAACAGGCCTCCATTGCCAGGCCAGGTAGGCAAAGAGGCCACTTTTACTCCTTGACACTTCTTCATAAATTTAAAGTCTCAGATAATGAATTCTTAACAGTACCCTAAACAATGATATTATAAGTTTGTCTGTTAATGTAAGTTCCCTCCAAGAAACTTAAACTTGGAAACACCTAAGTAACTAGACGTCTCCATGGAATTAGTTCTGTCTATCACTTGGATTTTTCTGAGAAGAAGAGAAAAAATGACCACAGACCATAAAGATACCACAGATTATTTAGTTAAAAGGCCCCTTTTCAGACAATGTGTAATTATAAATTTAGCCTAATTCTCCTACCCTTACTATAACTCCCACCTTATATGATGAGATGTGATGTTCAGGTGATAATCTTCTATCATTATTGAATTATTCTCCTATACACATCCAAGTGTCTGCTGTCCTCAATTTATTAAATAATCCAAGGACACTGCTTTAGCCTGCATAGCTTTCGATCCACAGGAATTTAAAATATTATCTGTCCAACTTGTACTTTAAGAGAACCTGTTGTCCAGAGTGTTTTTGACATACATGTGGATCTTCCTTTTGCTTCTTTGGACTTTTCTATCTTTCCTTCAATGTAAAGATGATGGAGTGAAGAGGGATCTTCCCTATTTGTTTACTGGGCTTCCATACATGGTACTAGGGCCAGCTCCAGGGAGCTGTGCAGCAGTCCATGTTTAAGATGGAATATAGCTTGTGTCTCTGAGTTTATAGCAAAATTGTTTGCATTTTATATTCTGCTGCTACTTATGTTCTCTATAAACACTTTTCTCTTGGAATGGACATTCTTAATTATAAGAAAATGATCATTTAGTCTATCCTCTAATTCATTTTATTCTTACTTTTACCCGTACACTAGAAAGCTCTATACTGTTCACTAATTCACATGTACTCTGGTCTCCTATTTTATGTAATGGTACAAAACAAAAGTTCATAAGCTTGAGTTCTTAAACTTAGGAGCCTGATTTCTCTGTAAGATAGGTCTTGAAACAATATTTCCAACCCTTGATTGAAGAATTTGATTAACTGAACTCGAGTATTCTGACTCATCATGATTTCACCATACTTCATTTTCAAGTCCAAAAATGGAGTGATTTAATAAATTTCCACAGTGCTTCTATCTGTCCTTCATCTCAAAAGATTAGAGGGTCCTCATCTTTTTTGGTATAAGAGCAGCACCAGCATTTGAATTGCCCTGCTGTTGATATTCCTTCTTCAAACAGGGCAACCAGTCTCAAACATGGTACCCCCATGGTTTTGAACAAGGGTGGGTTGACTTTTTTCAGCATATCCGTTTAAAGGTCCATTTTGGGGGGCCTCTTGGCTATACAATAATGTCAGGTTTGTGATTTCATAAAGTAGGTTACAGCTATTCCTGGATTTCTTTCCCAAGCCCACAGTTCTTTAAAAATAGTTACAATAGAGTTTCTGTTCATCTTTAGATTTTTCTTTTTATCACTTATCTTTGAATTTCTTTTGCTCCTGTGATCTTTCTTCTTAAAAATTGTTCTTTTACTTTAGTGTGTCTCTCCCTTGATTTTTTAGATGTGCTAACTTGCCTTACTGGTAAGCTTTAGAAATAGGACAGTTTTTTGGTTTGTTTTTACTTGACATCCTTTTTCTATCCTGCCATTTAGTCCTCACTCAGTGGGATTTATAAATATCTGCACATAACTTTGTCAGCGTTATTCCTGCATTCAGCTAAACCCCCTCAGTGGTAACTGGTGGCAAGCCCAGTCAGCGTGCACGTATGGTTTCTACAGATAAAGAGGTATGTCTGGAAGAATCATCCAGTGTCACCCCAGCCCCAACTTTCAGGTGATGAACCCAAGGCCCAAAGTTGCATAGGTTGTGCATGATGAACTGCAACTAAAATGCAGACCCAGAATCTTCCCTGGGTTTTCTTCTGCTCATACTGTGCTGCTTTGCCACTCAGTAAACAGTAGCAAAGTCTAGGGCTGAACCTAGGCGCTGGAACTCTCCAAAGCTTACTATTATACCAGGCCACTGCCCTTGTGTTCTGCTCAGGCTATGAGGTAGAATGTGACCCTCAGTTCGCTCACTCTGAGAAAGTTGTCCATTCTAGATGTGGTTTCTTCATTTGTGAACTAGAGGAGCCAGCCTAGGTAAAGAATCCACAAGAATCATTTCAACTAAAAGGCAGTGATTTCTGTGCTCGTTTCACTCATTTCACCCCACTGAAGTGCTTTTGCTACTTTCTGAACCTCTGAGGAGAGAAGCTTCTGTAAATGGACTGTGCATTCCTTTTCCTCTTCATCTGATAGTTTAGGGCCACAATTTTCATCATAAAGTGCAGGGCAGGCCAAGAACCTTAAAAGTACTTAGGAAAATAAAATTATAGGATGTACCATGTAATGAAGAGTGCACATTCCACATGCACTTAGGGAGTTAATGTTGCTTCCTGCCTCTTTCCATTCATTACATTCTTAGTACTCAAGTGCTTGTCTCAATCTTGAATACCTATGACTGGCATAAAGTAGAGAAGCCTTTATTTCCTTAAAAAACACAATCTTCTCAAATGAAATTGTTTTGGTAGTATATTGTAGGTGATTTTCTTTCTTTCTCTCTCACTCTAGCTCTCTCTCTCTCTCTCTCTTGTGTGCTCTCTCTCTCTCTCTTTCTTTCTTTCTTTCTTATACTTCTTTCTTTCTTTTGACAGAGCCTCAAGCTGTCACCTTGGGTAGAGTTATTGACCTCCAACTCTTGGGCTCAAGTGATTCTCTTGCCTCAGCCTCCCAAGTAGCTGGGACTACAAGGACTTTCCACAATGCCTGGCTGTTTTTTGGTTGTAGTTGTCATTGTTTGGTAGGCCCGGGCTGGATTCGAACCCGCCAGCTCTGGGGTATGTGGCTGGTGCTTTAGCTGCTTGAGCTACAGGCACCGAGCCTAGGTGATTTTCTATGCTGCTTTTTGAAGATTCGTTCATCTTCTCTCTATAACCATTGTTAAATGGAGTCGATAGAGATTTGAATAATGTATAAGAACGAAGTACCAAAATTCCACCAAGTTTCAGCTTATAATCAATATGATTTTAATGAAAAGAAATAATAGATTGTTAGATTTGGAAACGGCCATAGGATTTGGGGGAGTTGGGACATTTATTTCTTTATATTACTGATGAAAAGTTAAGTGGATTGCCCAAAGTTACACTGTTAGTCAGATAAAAGGCTGAATCCCAAACCTGGGTCTTCCTATTCCTATTCCAGTGTTCCTTCTACTGAAGCTGTTCTGATTCAGCCATTCTAAGGTTGTTTCTGTTAGCAAAGTGAAACTGCTGCTAGTTGGTAATAAGACAATGTGCCCTTTTATTCAGTTGCTTTTCAGATACCAAGAATTCACCAAGCATTTGATTGGGGAAGATGCACCAGCTGTATTTATTTAGTGACTTTGTTGAAACATTTATTGGTACCCAACTCCAGCATAGCGTATGGATGCTTTTAATGATTTTCTTTGTTTGTATGTGTGTTCTTGACCCTGAGTACTGTCGGTTTTCTAGTTCCTCCCTTTTTCATAGTCATACACTATAGAAGACAACCAGAGACAGCAATGAATAAGGGGAAATAAATGCAGTTTGTCTTACTGCCTGATAAACAGCTCTTTCAAAGTTCCAGGGAGAGAAGATTGACAGCACTGTACTGAGAACTGAGGGGGCAAAATGCTTATTGCTTGTCAGCCCTTTTCTGTTTCCCCCCATGTCTGAAGTGAGGAAGAACTAGCCATATATGAGCAGCCATTGCCTCCTGGCCCAGTTGATGCATCTATAGAGGAAGAGTTTGTTGAGCACTGTTTCATTCCAGGTGCAGTCCTAGGTGCTTAGGTGTATATTGTTGAACAGCAGAACTTAGTCCTGTCCTCCTTGAGCTCTGAGTTTGGCAGGGGTGGCTGCACAGATGGTAAACCAGTAAGCAAACAAATATATCAAGAAAAGTGTTCAGAAGTTTTGTGAAAGGAATGTCCAGAGTACTGTGATAAGGTGTAATGGAGACAGGGGCCCCCTTGCTTTGTGGTCTGGGAGAGACTTTTAAAGAGAGATAGTCAAAGTAAAACCTGTAAAAGCTTGGATAGCATACTGAGCATCCCAAGCAAGGAAATAAGTGCAAAGGCTGTAAGTTTGAAGAACCAAGTTGGGGACTATTTTGGGAACTGAAAGACTAAAGGGAAGGCAGAGGTGAGGGGCATGAGATGAGGATGGAAAGGCAAGTGGTGACAAGATCATGAGTAATCAGTGTATTTATCTCCTCTTGGATTAGTTCCTTATAGATTATTTGTTTCTTATCAGGAGTCTCTTAGAGATGGATGGATTTTAGTTGGGTGACCCCCAACCTCCAAAGTAACTCAGAGGGAGTATCAGAGAGGCAGGCTTCCAGTCCAGCTTCTTTAGGAAACTGGTGGTGCTTCCTCTGCTTCAGCACCTAGGGCTGCCACAGCATTCTCATAGTCCTGGAATACCACTTCTCTAGCTCAGCCCCAGCTTGTAGAACAGCTGGACCTTTGTCCTCTCACAGTCCTCTAAGCCATTTGGGGAAGTCCTCTGACTGCATCTCACTTATTCCCTCACTGCCAGGTGGTATCCACTGTCGCACTCTTTTCCCCTGACGTGAGCCTTGTGACTACCTACTTCTCAGTTGACCTCCCTAGTGTGGGCTGGGCTGGTTCTCTGTGTACCACTGTAGGCCTTTCCCATTGCTGATTGTTGTCTTCTGATAGGCAGTATCTCTCTCTGTCCTTTCCTAATCTGTGTCCCAGCATTCTCCAATAGCTTTCTGGCTGAAGTAGGAGAATATTTCACGTACATAACCAGTTCACAAAGGAGTATTGCCTTTATGCTCCTGGTTTGTTAGAGGTATTCTGGTGCTACAAACCCTCAGCTTTTATTATACTTTTTTTTTTTTTGAGACAGAGTCTCACTATGTCACCCTCAGTAGAGTACTGTGGCGTCACAGCTCAGAGCAACCTCAAACTCCTGGGCTCAAGCGATTCTTTTGCCTCAGCCTCCAAGTAGCTGGGACTACTAGTGCCCACCACAATGCCTGGATATTTTTTTTTTGTAGTTGTCATTGTTGTTTAGCACGCCCAGGCCAAGTTCAAGCCCACAAGTCCTGGTGTGTGTGGCTGGTGCCCTATCCACTGAGCTACAGGTGCCAAGCCTATATTCTTTTCTTTAAACACATTTGAAAGGGAATTGGGAGAGGAGACTAGGATTGAAAATAATCTAAAGAAGTACTTCTAGTTGATGGAAGTATTTCAGATTGCATGTGAAAACCCCACACTGTACCCTAGAAGTGCATTAATGTACATAGTTACCGTTCAATAAAAAAAAAAAAAAAAAAAAAAAAAGAAGTACTTCTGAGCCCTGCATCTAAAATCTTCCCTCAGCCCTCTTGTGTACCTCATATAGAGAGCATTTCTTCGTAGAATGTGTATTAGTCTTCCTTGCCCCTATCTCTAAACTCCATTTTCTTCTTCAAATTTGAAGACGTCCTTTAGCTGGGATTCTGGCCCTCACCCAAAACCTTGAGGTCAAATGTTTAGGATTGAAAAAGCAGAAAATAAAGTTCATACTGGTCAAGTGTTTTAGGATAGATGACTTTTGGGTTTTAGAATAGGAATATGGCATATAGTGCCTCCTAATCAAGTAGTATGTCTATAGCATGCCATATGAATGTTCACATTGGATGAGATAAATAATGTAAGTGGTCTCATGTCAGTTCAGGTTTTGCCTCTAAGTGAATTTGCCATAAACTTAGAAAAAGCTTGCAGTTTTTAGACTGTTGGGGGGGGGTTGAAATTGTAGATCAGGGATTATAAATCTGTATCCCGGTACATTCATATAAAAACATGGTAGTGAGAATTTCCCAGCTAAGTCTAAAGTTATCATAAAAGCTCATTTAAAATGAAATTATCTTCCCCACTCCCCTGCCAATTAATCCATTAGAGTTAATGTGACTTCTGTCCTTTCCATGACTGTGGAGGTTAGCCTGAGTGAAGTTGATGGTATGGAAGCTAGTATATTGGTTCAGCATAAGTTCTCCATACCAGAACAGCTACACCATCTGGGATGGACAGATGGACATGCCACAGGAGGACAGCAGGAACCTAAAACAGCTGCTGTTCAGAGAGACGATCAGGCACTCTTAGAATTCACTGCAGCTTGGCTGTGAGCTGCATTGTGGATGCCTGGCGCATGACCTCTGCTCACTGAGGTGACTCACATGCAGCCTGAGGAATAAAATGCTCTTATAAGCCAAAGCTTCAGGCCCACCTTAACAGTGTCAGCTGCTGCAGATGCTGGCTGCATAGAGCTTCCTCTGCACACCAGGATGGTTGATTCCTTACTGCCCTTTTGAACTCCTTCCGCAGTACAGGATGTTAGAGTTAAAATGACAATGGATTCATTTGTTGTATCTGCAAGTCTGTGTTTTTACACATACAGTTTCCAATAAAGGGAGTATGAGAAAACACAAGCGGAAAATCAAGTTCGTGCGGGTCAAGTAAACCTTTTCTTGTTTATTTTTCTCATTTTTAGTCTTTTCAGCAAGAAAATGTTATTTAATATTTCATTCTACTTATTCAGAAGTATTCAAAGTGGAAGGTAAAATTGGGACATCTTCAGTGTTCTTGGATTTCTTTGAACAGTAGTTTCAAAGTTTTAATTTTACTCTCTTCACCATTGATTACATTTTAGAAAATGAAGAAGTCAAAGAAACGACTTTACGAGAGCTTAAAATGCTTCGGACTCTCAAGCAAGAAAACATCGTGGAGCTGAAGGAAGCCTTTCGTAGGAGAGGGAAATTATACTTGGTGTTTGAGTATGTCGAAAAAGTAAGTCATTAAATTGTCAATGTGCCAATTTGCCTGATTTTCTTGAGGACTTTCTCTGACATTATGGAAGAAAGTATCATTATATAGTATGATTTGTCAATGTACTCATAATCTGAGGACTTTAAAAATGAAGATGTTATTAATCATTTGAAGTCCTGAAGTAGGCTGGGAGTGGTGGTTCATGTCTGTGATCCCAGCACACTGGGAGGCTGAGGCAGGAGGATTGCTTGAGCTCAGGAGGAGTTCCAGAGCAACCTGAGCAAGAACGAGACCCCATCTCTACTAAAAGTAGAAAAACTAGCCAGGTGTCATGGCAGGCACCTGTAGTCTCAGCTATTCAGGAGGCTGAGGCAAGAGAATCTCTTGAGCCCAAGAGTTTGAGATTGCTGTGAGCTATGACACCACAGTACTCTACTCAGGGCTGCAGAGTGAGACTCGGTCTCCAAAAAAAAAAGTCCTGAAATATATTTAAGGATTTTATATAATTTAACTGTACAGAGATCCTGTTAAGTTTGCATGGTATACTAAGTTGGCTTCTAAAGTCTTAGCCTCTATGTTCAACAAGTAATATTTACTTCTGAGTTTGGTTTTTTTGGGGGAGGGCGAGAGAGTCTCACTTTGTCACCCTGGATAGAGTGTCATGGCGTCATAGCTCACAGCAACTCTTGGGCTCAAGCAATCCTCTTGCCTCAGCCTCCTGAGTAGCTGAGACTACAGGTGCCTGCCGTGACACCTGGCTAGTTTTTTTATTTTTACTAGAGATGGGCTCTTGTTCTTGCTCGTGTGGCTCTGGAAGTCCTCCTGAGCTCAAGCAATCCTCCTGCCTCGGCCTTCCATAGTGCTAGGATCATAGGCGTGAGCCACTGCACCCTCAACAAGTGGTTTTTAGATTTATTTTAATTAAACCTAAACAAGGCTTCTGTGGAGAGCTGGTGAATTGCCAGCGGTTCTGTAGGAGATAAAGGGATGTGTGAGGTCACTAGCTCTGGGTGGTGAATGAGCAGGCTGGGGAGCAGCCCCTCATGAATGGCCAGTGCTCTGGCTTTGTTTGCAGGAAGGAGATGCCCAGGAGGCCTAAGGTGAGGCCTTACATGAAACCACACACAAGTAAGGAACTGAGAAGCTGGGAGAATCGAAGAAAAGCCTACATCATTGGAGTTGTCAGCACATTTGCCTTAGCACTTTTAAAAAAATGGTCAACTTGTCAGTGACAATTTTAATGACATGACCTAAAGGCAAGTGTATGCTACAGTAATCAATAATGCCTGCCTAGGAATTTGTTAAATAATAAATGACCTACAGCAGTTGATTAAGAACTTAAATAAGTACCTTAACAATAGGAGAAGAGACTGGAGCCAGGCAAACCTTGTAGCAGTTTCCTTGATAGTAAATAGGTGGCACCTGTTGATTTCCTGGGCTGTTAATCTAAAGATGACTGAGATGAGAGGTTTATGCTTGCTGTAGGTCCATGCCTGTGATACCATAAATGGTAGAGTATCACCATTGTCATTACCAAATGGAAAGCAGTGTTGTCAAGCTGACTGATCAATGACAAGGCCTCAGATTGATTCAGCTTTTACCAGTTTCTTTTCAAAATAAAAAAAAAATACATACATAGCGATTTCATTATTTGTAAAATTTGAAAAATACTAGAAGGTTCTCTGTAGTTTTAAACCACTGCTTTTATGTTTCTTTTCCAAAATCTGTTTTAAGTTTCTTTTCCTGTGTCAATTTAGGTATTCTTAAGGTATCTCTTCTACCAACACAAAACTAAAAGTGGATTTTTTTTAAAGAATGGCTATACTAGGATCTCAGAGAAAGTCAGATACTCTTCATTTTTTAGTTGTCACAAATAATCATGCAGTTCTATTTCAGTTTACCCTTTTGATTTCTGTTCTCTTGGTGATCATTCATGATTAATACAATTTAGTACACTTCTGTGTATCTGTTTCCTCACTGGGAGAGGAAATTTGGGGTTTTCTGCTGCTAAATGGCAGAGGTGCCACCAGAATTCCAGTATTCTGATCCCCAGGCCTGGGATTCTTTTCCTGGTCCTGTGGTTCTTAGGTGGAAGGTGACCACTACACCTGCCCATCAGTGGCAGTGCCTAACAGTTGACAGTGTGTCAGGAGGGCAAGGAGAAAGATGCTGTAGGGTAGGGGATAATAGGTAACAGAGAGCCAGGATTATAATAACTTAAACGAAATAGAAGTTTATTTCTCCCTCATGTACAAATACAAAGGTAGACAATACAAGACTAGTGTGGTTCCCTTGCTCCATAGTGTAGGGGCGCAGGCTGCTCCACCACCTCTGAGATGTGGCCTTTGTCCTCAACATCTGGGTGGAGCTCTAGCTGTCACATCCCATTGGCCAGGTTGTAGTTGGCATGGCCACACTAGCTGCAAGGCAGATGGGAAGTGTACTCTTTGTTTTGGGCAGCTAGGCCTCCACTCAAAAATCATACTCCTATGAAGTAAGGGAAGAATAGGTATTGGGGGACAATATCCCTGCCTCTGAGGAATTTAGAGTGGAATATGAAATAAAAGAGAGAATTCGTTTTCTACATTACAAAGTCTTCCTTTGCCTCCTGTGAATTTGGCGCCTCCTGTGTATTTGTTTTTTTTTGTTTTTTTTTTTTTTTTTGAGACAGAGCCTCAAGCTGTCCCCCTGGGTAGAGTGCTGTGGCATTACAGCTCACAGCAACCTCCAACTCCTGGGCTCAAGCGAGTCTCCTGCCTCCTCCTCCCAAGTAGCTGGGACCACAGGCGCCCGCCACAATGCCCGGCTATTTTTTTTTTTTTGGTTGCAGCCATCATTGTTGTTTGGCGGGTCCGGGCTGGGGATTCGAACCCGCCACCTTAGGTGTACGTGGCTGGCGCCTTAGCCGGGTGAGCTATAGGCGCTGAGCCCTGTGTATTTGTTAATTGAAATAGTATTCAAATAGAGAATTATAAAAAATGATTCATACATACTTTAAACCTTTTATTTTCTCTGGAAACAAATACTGTATATATTCCTTTACCATTCAGTGGTAGGGTCAAGGCCTTTTGCATATTGGTCTCCTGATTGCAATTCTGGTTAGTCTTTTTTTCATCGTATATGTAATGCATCTTTAAAGTGAAGCAAAAGCTGAAAAACACTTGCAAAGGAATCTCAATGGAGGATCATTTGCTATTACAACCAGCACCCATCCCTTGCCAGTATTTTATAGTTACCGCACTCACATTTGATTAGGTGGCAGTGTGTTTAGTGGCTTTCTTTTATCAAGTCTTTCCTATGTATTTGACTTATTTTCTTATAAATAGCAACTCTAAATTTACAAAAAAAAAATTTTAGTGGTTTATATGATAATTATATTAAAATAACAAATTTATCTGTTATAAATGAGAAGAGTAAACACAACTGATTCTCTATGGGTATACAACTCAACTGGTGGAAAGAACATTGTGAGGCTCTATTTGAGCAGTGTTTTTCTAACTTTTTGATCTTAGGACTCCTTTAGGGTCTGAAAATTATTAGGAACTTTAAGAGGTTTTTATTTATGTGGGTTTTGTTCATTAATGTTTCTTATTAGAAGTCAAAACCGAGCAATCAAAAAATATTCATTGATTCATTTTTAAATAACACACCTATTACATGTTAACATAAATAAGTTTGTTAGTCATTCTTGCAAGTTTTTCAAGTAAAAAATGATGTTCTTGGCAGGGTGTGGTGGCTCACACCTGTAATTGGAGTACTCTGGGAGACTGAGGAGGTGAGAGGATCCCTTGAGCTCAGAAGTTCAGGGCCAGCCCGAGCTGTCTAGGGTAGGGGGGAGGTATTCCACAAAAAAAACCCCAGCCAGTTCAGCTTGCATTGCAGTCATCAAAGTGCTTTTCCTCAAGACAACCATCGTGCAGATGGTACATGTGCAGCAGAAGGGCTTTATGTACATACCTCATTTTATCATGTAGATTTCTTTCTGCATATACACTTTTTTAAAATTTTCATAATATTGGGGGGAGTTATGTAGATAAATTCTTGATAAGACATATACTCAAAAATCAAAGTTTAGTAAAAGTATTTTTTTTACTGCTTTATCAAGGACATTCTTAATCTAAAACTGTACTTTTTTTCTTTTTTAACTGCAAGAGTTAATTGGATTAAAGAACCCAATGCCTGGATTCACTCTAAGATGCCAGCTGTTTACTCATGGTTGGTTTGTACCATCTGTGTGAATGCCAACACAGTGAGAAAGGCAGACACCTGAGTGTTGTTACGAGTATAGTTTTGACTTCAAGGGCCCTCTGCAAGGTCTGAAACCGCAGAGATCTGCAGGTCAACTTTGAGAACTGATGTCCTAGATGGCTGCCTATAAACAATAAGCTATGATAATACTGTGAGCCTTATGTGTCATGAGTACAGAGGGAACAGACAAAATGTTTGGTTAATCTGGAAATTCAGCGGAGACTGGCTAAGTAGAGTTTCTACTAAACAAAAAATTTTGCATCAGTTCAGCACCCGTAGCACAGTGGTTACTGCGCCAGCCACATACACCGAGGTTGGTGGGTTTAAACCCAGCCTGGGCCAGCTGAAACAACAATGACATCTGCAAAAAAAAATAGCCAGGCATTGTGGTGGGTGCCTGTAGTCCCAGCTACTTGGGAGGCTGAGGCAAGAGAATCGCTTAAGCACAAGAGTTGGAGGTCGCTGTGAGCTGTGATGTTACAGCACTCTACCAAGGGCGACATAGTGAGACTCTGTCTCAAAAAAAAAAATTTTTTTTTTTTTGCATGAATTCTAGTTAGAATGGTCTCTGACTCCAAACTAAAGATTTTGATTCTCGAATTATTTGAGGTCTGTGAGTTCTTATTTCAACAGTATTTTTTAGCCTGTTTTAATTTTTGTTCTAAATTTATCAATCATATCTAAGAGACTTTTTTCTTTTTTTTTTCTTTTAAGCATATTGCCCAGATCTTCCAGAAATATTTTCAAGGCTTGATTTTATTATAAAATTCTACTGAAGATACACAGTGTTCTATGTTAAAATAACTTTCCCCCCTTTATACATTATAGTGTCATGTCTCTACTTTGTATTGTTTCTTCTTTAAAATTATTCTAAAATAATGCCTGAAAAGCTTTAAGGGGAGTGAACTCGCACAGGGTTATTTTATGGAGCATCGCTGGGGAGTAGTAAACATGGAATTTCTCATAAAAGAAAGGTTTGATTTAATGCAGTATCCTGATGCAGCATGAAGAAAGCTGTAGATAAAAAGCAAAGCAATAAAAAAATTACATGCTGTGTATTGAATTATCCAGGATTTAAAAAAAATTGTTAATACATAATTTATGGAGCTACCTAATTTTTGAAATTAATGGCTCTAATTTTTAGAATATGCTTGAATTGCTGGAAGAAATGCCAAATGGAGTTCCACCTGAAAAAGTAAAAAGCTACATCTATCAATTAATCAAAGCGATACACTGGTGTCATAAGAACGATATTGTCCATAGAGGTGAGTATGAGATTTTAGAAATGGAAAATATTTTTTAAAAATCAATAAAGTTAACAAAATACTTCACACATTACTATCTTAAGGATATTTCCATAAGCACTGACATTTCCATTTAAATTTAATATTTTGAAAGTACAGGAGAAGTATGAGAAGTTGTTTGCTCTCCAAATCTTATTTTGTATCACTGAAAGGATGAATCACAAAGATATTTCGATTTTATGATGAGACCTCTGTGTTTGTGTAACCAGATCCACTCTCAGCGGTAGAAATGCCAAGCGATACAAGAAAGCTCAACAAATGTGAACTTTGAAGCTTACTTTGAGGTGGGGGGACCATTTATTTGGTCCTGTAGGTAGACCAAGTAATGTGAGACAACCCAGAGTTCAGCTTTAGAGGTGGTCCCTAAGTCACAGACCCCCACTGGCACTCACCTCTCATTCTCTCTTACACCAGCAGTCTCTAGTGTATAGCTTCACTTCCTAATTTTCTCCACCTGTTAGTGAAAAGTGCTCATCATTTGTGGGGTGCGGGCATGATAAACTTTGCATAAAGGCCATAATTATATGTCCAGAAACTGCTTTATTTTGTCTTTTGCTGCCTCGAAATCGGTGGCTTATAATAATAAGGAAACTACTTGCTCAGCATCATCTTTGACTCTCCACCATTTATCTTCTGATAATCTCTCTTGCATTGCAGAGTTTCACAGTAGTGGGGTACAAATTAGCAGAATGATGATGCTAAGAGATGTTTATCAGAAAATATTGGCAATATTCACTTCTGGTCTTTGAATTATCAGATAAATGAATGCTGCATTTTCATTTACCTATACAAACGCACAAAGATGTCACTTTAAAAATAGTATCATTTTTAAGAATAGCCTAAAGGTCATAGAGAATGCCAACTTCTATTATTTCTAGAGACAGTTCATATTTCTCTTGCATTTGACTCTCACAGCAATTACCATATCAAGGTTATTAGATAGGTCTCCATGTCAGCTGGCCATCCAGTGTCTAGGTTAATGTTTCTAATTACAGTCTGTATAATAGTTTGAGGGTATTAATGAGGAGCTGAATTAGCTACATTTCCATCATGATACTGTGATTTGGTTAAGTGTATTATTAGTATTTTATGAGGTAAAAATAGTTTCTTGAAATGTGTTACAAATTAGTGAAATCTACAGATTTCTGCCTTTCTCCATTTGCACCTCCACCATATGACATAGATGATGGGTACTATACTCCAAAAATAGAATTGTGAGATGCCTTCCAAAAGGAAAAATTCAGTTGCATTTTCTGTGCATTTCTACTCCCACCACATCTTCAGAAGATCCATGGAAAAAATTAGACATCTTAGCTTGACTCCTCCAGTATAGTTCTAGCTTTAGACATTGATAATCATGGACCACGCAGAAAAGCTAGAGATGTAAATATGGAAATTATATAGAAAACCAAAACAAGAAGCATGTCTTGTATTTTTTCCCTCCAGTAAATATAATGCTAGCTACTTACTCTTATATGTGTTTTTTAAGGTATCTTGTGGTTATAAATAATTTATATTCTATCTCCAAAAAATTGTTATTAGTATTTATGAAGTAGAAATAGTTTCTTGAAATACATTTGCCTAGATTTAATCATTCTTGAATTTCTTTCTGAGACTAAATTAATCCTTTTATGATTGAAAGAGAAAAAAAATGTTTTTGAAATTATGGCCTGCATGTTTCTCAAAAAGAAATTAATTGAAACTTTTATGTACCAGCATCAAATGTGTTACTCTTGCTTTTAATTGCCACAATTTTCTGTTCAAGTTACTCTAGATATTTATAATTAGATGCTGTTATAGTGATCTAACAGAATCAATCAACAGAATATAGAACATTTTTACTAATTGTTTTTTAATCCTGATACTCCAGATATAAAACCAGAAAATCTCTTAATCAGCCACAACGATGTTCTGAAACTATGTGACTTTGGTAAGTTAATTAATACATAGGTAGCTTGTAAATGGATATTAAAAGTAATCTTTATGTTTTGACATAAATTACCAGAGGAACATTATATTGGGTCATATATTGAAAAATTGATTGCTAGAGGAGTACTACTTTCTCTTTGCACAGTATCATCTACTATTTTTAAAAATTTATCATATGATATTTGTTTAAGAAGAGTTAATGCAAAACAAATACATGCATATGCATATATTCATAATCCCAGTACCTAATGACACACACAAAAAAGAATTTTCTGAAAACTATCACTATGGCCTTTTGGTTTGAGTAGTATAAAAAAAGTATTTTAAACATTGATAGAAATTGTTCTAGATTTAATCATAAACACTGAAAATATGCCTGTATAAATATACACATGTGTTATGTACATGCAATAGTTACATATCTGTAAGGTCAAAAGACTTTTTAGAACACTTATTTACTTCCTCTAAATGTTCACTGAATAAGATTAGTAATTGGTGTATTTCAGCTCTTGATTAAATGTATAGGAAACTTTTTGAGTTGTACTCTATCCTAATAGACAATTGTTGTCTCCCTTACAGATTAACGCTGTATTAAGCGTTGTTAAGGAGTTAAATGAAAATAATTCAGAAAAGTTTTTAAATCATAAATTAGGGTGTTTATGTTATAGATCATTTTTTAAAAATTATAGTTTTACCAGGCGGTGCCTGTGGCACAGTGAGTAGGGCACCAGCCTCATATACCGAGGGTGGTGGGTTCGAACCTGGCCCCGGCCAAACTGCAAAAAAATTACTGGGCATTGTGGCGGGCACCTGTAGTCCCAGCTACTTGGGAGGCTGAGGCAAGAGAATTTCCTAAGCCCAAGAGCTGGAGGTTGCTGTGACGTCACGGCACTCTACCAAGGGAGATAAAATAAGACTGTCTCTTAAAAAAAAAATTATAGTTTTACCTAAGCTATATGTTGAATAACAACTTTAAGCATGTTTTAACATATTCACATATGATCGCAAATAGTATGTAAACCTCCACACATAACTAAGACTCTATCTCTTCGTCATAACAGAAATAGATTAGATTAGCACATAAAAGATGGATCACACAAGTGAGAAACAGAAGTGTTGTAAAACTTCACTTTGTAGAATGACCCATTTTGTCCAATAGAGCAATTGGAAGCATGTGCAGCTATTTTCACTCAGTATTTAAAAAAAAAAATTATGAACCTGCTTGCTTGAGAAAAAATGTTTTACAGGGCTTAATTTTCTTCATACTTTTATGATAAGGAATATTGCAAAGAAGAGTCTTGCTATATCCTAGATTTTTAAGACATGCTTAGGAGAATAAAAAGGAACTACTGAATACTGTATCAAAAAGATTTTGATCTTGGCATTTTTGGCATTTCCTTAACATCATGAGTTTTAGCCACAGTATCTGTTTCTGACTTTCCATCTGTAATTGCAGTTCTTAGCCAACACTGAGATTGCATGCCTCTCACAGCATTTACTATGCATGCATTATGCTATGGGTTGCTGATCTTTCAGGCTCCAAAGTTACTGAAATTGTAAAGCAAGTTATAAATTACAAAACAGATGCCTGTAGAATGGGTTAATAGCACTTCTGGTCCAGTATAATTTCTTAATGAAAAAGCTTTTCAGGCTTGGCGCCTGTGGCTCAAGCGGCTAAGGCGCCAGCCACATACACCTAAGGTGGCAGGTTCGAATCCCCAGCCTGGGCCCGCCAAACAACAATGATGGCTACAACCAAAAAATGGCCAGGCGTTGTGGCGGGCGCCTGTAGTCCCAGCTACTTGGGAGGCGGAGGCAGGAGACTCGCTTGAGCCTGGAGGTTGTTGTGAGCTGTGATGCCATGGCACTCTACCCAGGGGGATAGCTTGAGGCTCCGTCTCAAAAAAAAAAAGAAAAAGCTTTTCAAATGGTCTGGAAGTTCCTCCTGGCAGCACCACATGTGGCATTCTGTGGCCGGCACATCCCCAGTAAGAACTTCCTAATTGCTTTCATTCCCGCAGCATGCAGTTCCATTGGCGGACTTGAAGAACCCCCTTCAAAATATAAATATTTCTTCAAAATATGTCTTATACTTTTATCTGCACTTCAGAACTTACATACACCTTAATTTTTAGCCTTAAGTTTTATGTCCTGGTTCTCTGTAACTATTAGTAATTATTCCTACTGCCTTACGTCGTGGCTGTGCAGTGGCCCCCAAACCTCTTGAAAGGGTTAGGGGCAAAAGTGGTGGGAGATTCTATAAGGTAATTAAGATACAGCTAGTATGCTTCTCTATCATTAGGAAATGACAGTAATTTTGGTCTGCTTTGTTTCCACCAATGCCAACTGTTGTTGTTTACATAATAAGAGGAACTGCTCAGCAGCAATAGAAATACAAACATTATGTAAGTCCCACATTGCAGAATAATGACATCTACAATATGCTACTTAGACCTCTAGCGCTTATGAGAACTTCATTTTGTTCCTAAGATTTGTTTTTACTGGGAGAGTTGATTTAAAAGTATGCCCTGGGCTTCGTGCCTATAGCTCAGCAGCTAGGGCGCCAGCCACATATACCAGAGCTGGCGAGTTCGAACACAGCCCGGGCCTGCCAAACAACAATGGGAACTACAACAACAACAACAAAAAATAGCCGGGCATTGTGGTGGGGGCCTGTAGTCCCAGCTACTTGGGAGGCTGAGGCAACAGAATCACTTAAGCCCAAGAGTTTGAAGTTGCTGTGAAGAGCTGTGGCACCATAGCACTCTACCGAGGGTGACATAGTGAGACTCTGTCTCAAAAAAAAAATAATAATAAAAAATAATAAAAGTATTCCCTGAATAGTTATAAAATCATGAAGTGACTTTGAAAACATGAATCTCTTTAATATAGGGGAGGGACTAGATTTGTAAGTAAATATGTTGTGTATATTTCAAATGACATATGAACACTCTACTTTTTGAGTTAGTAAGGATACTATTAATAAACAACCCCATTCAGTAAATTTGATGCTCTTTTAAAGTATTAGTAGCACTGAAATATTTTGCCAACATAAAATCATTACTTCTATTTCAAAGTTACATCTTTAGGCTTTGCTATCTTTCAGGGTTTGCTCGGAATCTATCAGAGGGCAATAATGCTAATTACACAGAGTATGTGGCCACCAGATGGTATCGTTCACCAGAACTCTTACTTGGGTGAGTTACCTTCCCAAAATAGAATGACATGTAAATATATGCTAATCCTAGATCATTGGCTTTGAGATTATCTGTAGAAAATAAGAACTTAATTAAATTTGTCAGATATATATAGCAGTGTTACAAACAACCTGAAAACTAAATGGTATGAAACAAGAACCATTTTTATTTGCTCACAGTTCTGGGTTTCAGTAATTTGAGTTCAGCTGGATGGTTATTCTGCTGGTCTTTCTTAGAGTCAGTCAGTCACTCATGTAGCATCAGTCAGCTGGCAGGTCATCTGGGGGCTGATTGGTTTAGGGTGCTTCATCTGAGACAGACCATGTCTGATCCACGGGGACTTGTCCTCCAGTAGGCTAGTTTAAGTTTCTTCATGTGATTCTGGGAGAGTTTTATGCTATAAGAGGGTAAGTCCCAAAGCAAAGGCGCTTTTAAAGCCTTTGTTTGCATGGCTTTTGCCTCATTGGACAAAGCATGTTTCATGGCCAAGCCTTGATTCAAGGTATGGAGAAATAAATCCCACCTTCTCAATGAGAGAAGTGGCATAGCCACAGAACAAAGTGACATGTGTACAGAAATAGAAGGAATTATTGTAGCCATCTTTGTTAATAATCTTCCACATTAAGAACGTGAATGTCCACACAGTGTGACATTCTGGCTTATCTAGTCATTCATTTATTCATTTATCAAATACTTATCAAGTATCTCTTAAGTCCAGCCACTTTGACAGATACTTGGGGTAAATACTGAATCAATTGCTGTTTTTCTTCTAAATAATGGTAATGATGACACATGCATAAATTGTAGGTTTCATCTCTTTTCTTTAATGTGTCATACATGTATCTGGAGGACATGAGAGATTTAATTTTTAAAAGAAACTTTTTATGTAATAACAATATAAATTTCTGGATGTCTTCTGAAAAGCATGATTACTACACATTTAAGTTACTGAGGGTTTATTTTGATGTTAACTATTCATTTCCCAGTGTCTGCCAACCATCTGGTGATAATTCTTGATTTGTTGTTGATCTAGAGCCTAGTAGAATTGTTGGCATCAATTATTGAAAGCTTTGCTAATTTTTGGAAACCAAAAACTTGCTTTATCCTTAGAAACAAATGGTGGTTAGTAACTTTATTATCTTTTCAAGTTGATGGACAGAGTTTAGAATTTCTGTGCTAATTTTCAATCTTGGAATTAGTATTGATATTTTTTGTGTTTGTTTCTTCTGTGTATCTTTCTGGATTTACTGAGCTGCACAGTCCATTTTCTTGTGGGAGGATTGGAATTTGAATTTAATGGATACTGAATGAACAAATGAATATGAAGTAGGTCACTCTTAGAACCCTATTCAAGGACTCAAGTATGGTAGAAAGGCTTGTTATAATACGGTTTTATCTCTAAGAGGGCCCTAAGGAGTTCATTTTGAGGACAGCTTTTTGTAAATCTTCAGAGAGTATTTTCTGCCTTATAATACCTATAGGAAAAATGAGGTTTGGTTTAGGGTATGTGGTAGGTGCCAAAGTAGGTGGGGACAGTGTAAATAAGAAGAGCAAAAGCAAATATTGCTAATTAAGCAATTGTCAAGTACTAGTTGAAGAACCATATTTATGCAGAAGTCTCATTGAAATCAGTTGATATTTGGTTATACATTAAGAATTTACATTTTTATATATTCTTAAGACTTTGTCCTTGACATTCAAAATAGTTCCAGCTATATAAATTATTCAAATCAGATGACAGAGAAAGACAGCTTGTAGTGAGTATGTGGAGATTTTCCATAGGTTTCTTCATGTAGCACCGTGGGACAAGTTTTCTCATACAGAAGCGAAAGAGAGATCAGTATCCAAAACAGCAAAATGAAGTTTCCTCATATGGTTTTAGGTTTTTGTGGGAAGGAAATGAGATAAATGTAATATTGATTTATTGTTGCAATAAATTATTGCAACTGTTTATTATGGTCGAAGTGTATTCTATATGATGTTAGCAATGCTTTAGTTAGAAGTTTTATATTACTACTGTATTATTTTGGTATTCCAAAATTTTATTCCATATTTTTTCAGATATTTTATTTTGGCTTTCTCTTCTTAAAGTTTGGATTATTTATGTTTGAAACATGTGGATTATTAATCTACCATAAATAATTTGATTTAAGGCTATAACCTACATTTGTTAATAACAGGAACATTCCTAAAGCCCTCTGGTAAACTCAGACCCTAGACAAGAGCTATAAACCCTTAAGTAAACTGCAAAAATGCTTTTTAGGGAAATAGTTAAAATAAAGCCCTGTATGATAGGGTACCCCTATATTCAAATAAATAATATGATAGCATTTAATGCAATCTTAACTATTAGAAATTGTAATGCCAAGTATTCAAAGGTGAAATAATATTCAGTATGTGTTTAAGAAGACACATAAGTCAATACATAGCACATTTTAATATACTGAACTCAAAAACTGGGTAAGATATAACTTTTTGACATTTAGAGAGCTAAAGGATAATTACCTAGAAAATACATTTCTTGGGAGCATTTCATTCCTCAAGTGAGGTGTTACTCATTAGACGTGCACTGCATTAGAGTTCATTTGTTTAAGATAAATCCAGACATGAATAGATTTCTAATTAGAATATGCTAACTAAATTGTTATTAAACTGGTAGTTTCATTAACATAGGTTTATTCACTTGTGTTTTGAAGTTTTGCTTGGGTATATATATATATATATATATATACACACTCTTTTTTTTTTCATGTGATACTCTTTAATTCCTTAACTATACAAATGTGCTTTAATTCATGAATATGTTCAAAACAATTTGGAAGTTATTAAAACATTTGTATTTCTTCAGTTGCCAAGGTAATCTCTCCCTTTGCTTTTCAGAGCTCCTTATGGAAAGTCTGTGGACATGTGGTCAGTGGGCTGTATTCTTGGGGAGCTTAGCGATGGACAGCCTTTATTTCCTGGAGAAAGTGAAATTGACCAACTTTTTACTATTCAGAAGGTGCTAGGACCACTTCCGTCTGAGCAGATGAAGCTCTTCTATAGTAATCCTCGTTTCCACGGGCTTCGGGTAAGAGATTTTGCTAAAACCCAAAATGAAGTCAGCACTACAGTATTTAAATGTTCACTGCACAATGAAATGCTTAGCTATCCTTTGAATATTATTCCCTTTCCCATCACAATGCTTATAGTTTTTGTGAGTTTAAAAAGTGGTCAGAATTTGAATGTGGGAGCTGCTAGTGTTTTTTCTAATTTGTAAGTTCCAATTTTACAAAATCTTTTCTAGCATATGCATTCTTATACTCTGAACTTTGATTATCTTAGACCATTCCTGTGTCTAAAATAGTAAGTATTCCCAAAAGATAACAAAATGTAGGAGTGACTACTGCTTCTTTGAGCAAACACATCGGAAGTGATTTAGGAGCACTGAAATACTTACATTCTGCAGATTTAAAAGTTCTTGTTCTAGCAGATATATTTTTGTCCATTGACAGTGAAATATCAAATCTTCTTTTCAAACCTCTTATATTGTACAAAACATGTTTTCTAAGCATATGCTAAAAAGCATCTTAGAAAGTATAAAGTTGCCCCAAATGAGAAGCATCCCACTTGCATAGGCACCTTATTGGAGTGGCCAGGGACTTGAAGGCTGCTTTCTCTCTTCCTACCCCCAAAGTGATTTCTTTCAGTTTTCAATCATTCTTTTGGACCACATGTCAATTGGTGGTCATTGTGGGAACTGTGAAATAATCTCACCACTAGTTCCTTTCTTTCTCTGAAATGCATAAGTCTAAAACCATGTTGCCTTGCCATTAGTAAAGCACTTTGGGTTTTTTTCTTCGACTTTTTTGGCCCTCAGTTAATTTCCTCTTGGAGACTACCACTGCTCACACAGTAAGAGCCCAACACAGTGCTGGCTTCTGCTAGGCTTAGCGAATATGGGCCAAGTGAATGGATAGAGGCACACACAGGGTCTTTTATCTCCCTTCTGCTTTCTCTCTTCCAAATCTAAGTTACCTCAGGCAAGTTTGTCTCTTCTTCCTTTATTTTTGCTTTTAAAAGCCAAAATTCACCAAATTCTGACCATTAATGAGGCTGCAAAAAGCAGATATGGTTCAGCAGGTTAGTTCAACTTTATTGAACATTTGTCATACTAGACGTTGAAAATGTGAGGACCAGTACAACTTGCCCTCAGTCTAGCAGAAAGGAAAATCTGTTGTATTCATAAATAATGTTGGTCATAATTAATGAATTCCTATTTCACCAAGGGTCAATCTATACTCATTGCCATGGCTCATGCAGCCTTGCCTGATCCAGGCCCTTGTGGCTCCCTGAGGTCATCTCATACCTATCTTCATTCCACTCCCTCTCCAGATTCTTACCACACTTGCTTTTCTTGTTCTTTGGCCTCTACAAACATTCCAGAGTGTTTCCAGCTTCACAGATTTGGGACTTACAGCTTCCTCTCCGGAAGGTGTTGCCGTTGTGTGGCCCCTTCTTATTCTGTAAATCTGAACTCAGAGAATGCCCCTTCTCTTTGGCTGCCCCGCATGGTGTCCCCATCTCCTTCCTAGTCTCTCTCTGCCATAGCACCCTTCTTTTTTCTATCATAGCATTTATCCAAGTATGGGATTATTTTGGCTACTTGTTTACTTGTTTGTTAACTATCTTGTCCTCCCCTCCTAGAATGTAAGTTCCCCCTTTTCACTATATTTCCAGCATCTAACACCTAGCATATCTAGTAGGCATTCACTAAACATTCGAGGAACAACTGAACCAAATCTGTATTATCAGCATTCAGACTCAATATATTCCATTTCTCTCTCTCATCTCTGATGCTTCTTTCACTTTGTCACCTTTACCTAACTGTTGATAACGGCTTCCAAACTGCTCTCTCTAACATTCCCTCTTTGCTTCAGTCTTTTCACATTTCTCAAATTGCACACTTAATTCTATCCCCCTTTTGTTTAAAAATCTCTGCAGGATTGCTAATGAAGTTTAAATTCTTTTTCATCTTCACCTTTTCCATCCTCTGCCTCTTCAGCCACATTGAACCTCTAACCATTTCCTTGACATGTTGCTTCTGTAGTCTTCATTTTCATTTCTATAATGTTCCCCAAACTTAACCTACTTCCCTCTCTTCCTCTCTCCCCCACACTCAGGCCAAAAGTCCTGTCTCCATGAAGCCCTTTACACTATTCCAAGCACTCTGCTCAGTATCTCTTTTGTAGTACCCATTGTATTCTCCTTGAAGTAGCTATTTGCAAATATGCATATACACTGGACTACTGAATTCCTTGAGGAAATAAACTGTAATGTTCACCATTTCATTTGCAGCCCACCTAGAATAGTGACTGCTAGGTTGAATAGTATTGCATGATTAAATATCCACCCTCAGGATTTTAACATTAACTGCTGGAATATTAAGCTTGGTTTGCCGGCTGACTTGCTCTTGATCTGGTTATTGAAGCTCTATGCTAGATTCTCTGAAGCAAGAATAAACAGATCTGGTATGGTACTTTGCCTTTATAACTTATAAACTAGCTGAAGAGTTAAGGTTTTCATCCATGAAATAATCAGAAAACAATATAATTTATAAGAAAGCATGGTATATAATAAAGTACTATGTTCTTTATTGTATTCTAATATATCTCAATATGGTTTAGACCATGAAGAATGTCAGAGGTTCTGGAAAGCTAGAAATCATGGTTGGAGATTTATTAGAGAAGGTTTTATGGAGCATTTGAAACTTGAAATGGATATTGAAGAATAAATGGCATTTGGATTTGATAGGCCACACAAAGGATATCTTTCCCTGTGGTTCTTTTTGTTCACAGTCCTCACTAAACAATATTACCTCTAAAATGCTAGCTAACATATGATGATGTTGCTTATAAATGTCCTTAAGGGAAATTGCTGCTTTCATGACACTTTGGCTTTTATAAACCTTAGTACTTTTACTTTTTGGTCTGAAAGTCTTTGTGGTATTTTAACTAAATTACATTAATCTCTTTGGAGGCTTTATAACATATTGTGAGGGAAATTTTCCTTTATGATATTACTTGAGAATGTCTGGGACAGATAGCTAAGCATATAAGGTGTGTACACTATAGCTACTGTGAACCACAGGCTCACCAGTAACCAGTCTGGTGTGATGTGCATTTGGATTCAATGGTGTAGAGATGGGAAAATCCACAAGACGTTGCTTACGTTATTTGGAAATGTTGGGGGCTGGGGGTCCCAGTTCTCTGAACCTAGTTGACCTGGTTTGATTGCTTGGCTGAGCTAGAATGTTCAACTGAGGCACAGTGGTAATTGAAAGCAAAAGTGAGTGGAAACTGAAAATAAAACTGAAGTGGCAGAAGCAGTGTGGATGAAAAGTAAAGGTAACCTACACAAGTTTCAGGGTAACAAAGAGAGATTATATTTAGGAAGAACAAAGATAAAGTTTAGCATACTTCCAAAGAGAGTTGGAAGGGGGGGTCCCTCTCTTGAAGGAGAAAAGGTGAGGGAGACTGAGATACAAAAGCCGGAGGGTGATATAACTACCCTCTCCATCTGAAATTGGTCACAAGTCTTTCATTGGCCTCTCAGCACCTGCAGGCAGTATTGCCCTTTCCTATTGGTCATTGATGCTCTCTTTCTATTGGTTATTGGTTACCTAGGTTACTTCATATACACATTCTATGGGCTCTCCAGACTTCTTGGATCAGCAGGCCAGATTTTCCTATGCCACCCCCCTTGAAGTCCCTTTTTTAGTGTTCCTTGGGGGAAAAGGTAATAATTGATATCTCATATATATAAGTAGGGCATGAGCTCTGGAGTTAGACTACTGGGGTTCACAGCCTGGTTCCATACTGACTACTTGAATGACCTCAGGAAGTTATTTCACCATCTTGTACTTTTGTTTCTTCTTGTGTAAAATGATAACAGAAGTCCTGCCAGATTTGATTGGTGTAAAGATGAAATGTTATATGTAAACTGCCCAGGCCAGTACCTGGCACATGTTATTCACTACAGAGGCATTCTCACTATATTGTATCGGCCAAGCAATTAAGAAAGAAAACAAAATAAACTATTGATTGGGATATACTTTAAATTTCTGTGCTTGAGTTTTGGCTGTTTTCTTGAATGATCTCAGAATAGTAGATGTCATTGAAAAGCACATAAATTAATTTTTTAAAGTTAGTTTACTTGGTCATTTTTTATTGTAATATTTCTAATACTTTTTAACTTTCAGCATTAATTTTATTAATGAAACGTTACTCCTGGAAAAAACAAGAGTGGAGGATATCCAGTAGCGTAAAATAGATCTCATAAGCAAAATACATGGTATTAATTAAAACATACCAGTATAGCATCTTTTATCACAGTATGGTAGGTGTCTCTCTCTTTGGGCTGATATTTAATGCTCTAAAAACATCAAAAGAAACTTCCCTTAGGAGAGGCACCTAGGTTTAGAAAGAGTGTGGGTTTGGATCACAGGATTGGGTACAAACACTAGTTCTACTGCTTTTTAATTATATAACTTGCCTTGAACCAGTTATTTGAACTTTCTGATTGTCATCTTCTTCATCTCTAAAATAGGAATAATAATAATATCTAAAATGCCTCACATTGCGTCACTTCCCCCAGAAACCAGTTTTAAGTTATTGCCTGTGCATCTGTGTTAAGTTCATGTTATTTCTTCTTTTCCTCTATCTGGAAGGGGCTGTCCTACTTTTCTCTGTCATCATATTTTTCTTACCTCTCAAAACCCAGTTCAAATATTACCCTATGGGTTCATTTTGGGGGTGGGGAACTTGCAGCCTTCTGATTTCAAGATTGTTCTTTCTTAAGCACCAAAGGAGGCAAGAAAAGCTTCATCTTTCTCTGCTGCACCTCTTTTAATGAAAGGATTTGTTATGTAAAATTTGGATTTAGTCAAAAGGCTGCACTTGAAGGACCAGGAAGACCAGTTTCCTTAAGGCCACAGATTCCACACCCCTTAGGTTTTACCCAAAGTCTGTGTCTACTGCCATACCAAACACAGTGTAGGAATGATGTCATAATCACTCTTTAAAGTCCTTGTTTGAAATTTTACTACATAATTAGTCCTCCCATCCACTTATTTAGCATATTTAGAGATATCAGTTTTAATATCCCCTGAAATACTGCAGAATGTGAGTAGGCAGAGGGGAGGATAGAACATCTAAATAAGCTTGACCCCTGCCACCCATTTTGTTTAAAAATGCATTTTTTAACTTAGGAGCCTATGTTTGGTCTTCTCTGTGTTCCAGCTTACAAAAAGGAGGGATTTGAAAACAGATCATTCCAAGATTATATTAAAAGCAATAATAGGACATATATCTGAATTCACTCTTTCTACTTTGCAGTGACTTTTTAGGTACTGGCCACTCACTGCCTTTTTTTCTTTTTTTATTTCTCTATTTTCAGGAATAAATAATATGTTGTAGAAAAAGTGTAAGAATGCTATCTGATATCGTATCCCTCTTTCCAATCCCCCAATTACTGTATACAAGCAAATTCCGTATGCACTATATTAGAACTGATTGTATAAGCAGACAATATTCTATAAATTGTAAGGTACAGTTTCAAATTATTTTATTTTATTTCCTTTTCATTCCTCAGTATTTTGTCTGCCTAGATTTAAGTATTATCTTCCACCTGTCAGTTTCCCTATTATTCAGTACCCAGTCCTATTAATCCATATTTAAAATACATAGACACCAAAAGTAATCTAAAAATAAGAATTGGACTTGGATTAATAGTAGGGGATTAACTTCTGCTCTGCTTTCTTCTGTAACACTCATAAGCAATGCACACACATCCCTCCTCAAATGCTAGCTTTACTATTGTGTTGTTCTTGCAGTTTCCAGCTGTTAACCATCCTCAGTCATTGGAGAGAAGATATCTTGGAATTTTAAATAGTATTCTGCTTGACCTTATGAAGGTAGGACAAGTTGATATTACCTGTTCAAAATGTCTTTTGGTTTGTGGATCCTCTCGTGTCTACATGTGACCACAGCCTGCTTTTATGAATGAAATATTTTGTTAGAAGAATATAATGATGACTAACGGGGGACTATGTCATGTTAAAAGGCATAAAGGTAATTTATGTAAAATTTCAACAGGATCTGATATTGTCATAATCCATCTAGGCAGGACCATAAGATCCCTAAATTACTTTCCTAAAATAAGCAGAATAACAAATATCCATTAGCACTCAAGAGCTGCTCAGGCATACGGTTTTAAAACAAACCTTAAAATTAATGTTGAAAGAACAGATGATTCCATTACATTTTTTATGTGGTATTTATGGCCTCCCATAGTCTATACAGATCAGTGAACTTAACTTTTTCTGACTTGGTCGCTTCTCTCCTAGACTTTTTCTGGCTCTATCTTAAATATAACCAAGATCACTGCTGTTATGGTGGCCTGAGTATTCCTCCTCCTGCTAACCTCGCCATCCACAAATCTTCCTGCTCTGCACTGTTAAAAGCAGAATCTCAGATGTCTTTATTCAGGTTTTTCTGCCCCAGTAGACAGACAGCCCCTCAAGTGAGAACTATTTTTCATATTTCTTCAGCTTTTACTGCAGCCAGCCAGTGCATAAATAAGCAAATGTTGGTTTTTTGATAGCAGACCCTCAAAGAACACTTGTTAATAATAGTGTTTTATTTTACGCCCATTCAGTCAACCATCAAAATCAGTGGAGGTTACGCTGCACATAGAGGCTTTACAAGGCACACTTAGCACAGCTGGCAATTTCTGAGCAGCATTCTCAGAATTTTGCTATGCTTTAAACTGTGTTAATCTCTGTTCCAGGGAACACAGTGTGAACAGGTGTAGGGGTGGAGATGGGGGAAAGGGGGGGGGTGTAACCTTTGAGAAAGGCCATATACCATTTAACCTTTTGTAAAGATTCACAATATTCATTAACCTATAAAGGCTTTCAGAAATCCCACAGTAAAGAAGAGTTTCTGTCTCACCCAACATTTCCCAAATTTAATTAAATACTAAATACTGTTCTTTATAAAACTCTAAAGCATTAGTGTTCTTCTGAACATAGATTGAGAAATACTACCCAAGAAAAAGAATTCTCAAAGCTCTTTCAGTTTAATTAGGCATAAATTATCACTTAAATTAGTTAGATTTTTTTCAATATGCTCTTTTACACAGTCAGTACTTACTGATCTTAGTAATTGGTAATTACCTTAGTAATTGGTCACTTAAAATGTAAGTAGAATAAAGTAGAGAAACGGAATTAAATACAATTTCATATTTTTTGCCTTTTATCTTTTTTTAGTTAAAAACAGTTGAACTTTTTTGTTAGATCATTACCAAATATAATTACCGAGCATCAGTGTGGTACCTGATTAAAAAGCCAGCACTGATATCTAGCACAGGTAAAAACAGATAACCTGAGTCTCTCTTTGCTTCTACCAGTTTGGAAGTTAAACATTCTGATTCCTATTTGTTTAATATATTTCCCATCAGATTTCTTTAACATTAAGTATTTTTATTGAAATGTACATTAAGAAGGTATACAAATTGTCTATATCTCAGTTAATTTTTATAATGTAAACCTGTTTGTATAACCCTACTCAGATGGAGAAATAAGAGAATTATTAACACCTTGGAAGCTTTCCTATGACCCCTTCCAGGCTTTATACCCCTATTCTTCCCCAGCCCTGCCATGCACAATTCTGACTTCTGTCACCAAAGATTAATACTGCCTTGTTATTATTGAATGTTATATAAGAAGAATCATTCCTTTTGTCTTTTAGCTATTATTGAAAATGAATTTGAAAGATGAAAAGCACCAATTATCCTTTCATGAAGCAATAATTCTCTTTGCCATTCTCTAAAGTTGCCTTGATAGTTATGTCCAGATATAAATATGTAAAATGGCCATCTTTTCCTATATCTATTCACATCAGCCATTTTAGTGGGGATACAAGTCACTGGAATTAATTCAAGCCAATAATATTAATAATTTTAATATTAATACCATTCTTAATAACTTTAAGAATAACAACAATAATTATATGGTCTCTATTTTAACTTTCAAAAAATTCTAATCTGGATATGGCAGCTCACATCTGGGAGGCTGAGGCAGGAGCATGGCTTGAGCCCAGGAGTTAGACTGGCCTGGGCAACATAGTAAAACACCATCTCTCCAAAAATATTTAAAACTTAGTTGTGCATGGAGACATGCACCTGTAGTCTCAGCTACTCAAGAGGCTGAGGTAGAAGCGTTATTTGAGCCTGGGAGTTTAAGGCTGCAGTGAGCTATGATCATGTCACTGCACTCCAGCCTGGGTTACAGAGTGTCTATTTAAAAAAAAATTATGTTTTTATTTTTTCTTCCAAATACTGAGTTTTAAAGACTGTCAACTAAGTTTCATGCTTTCTTCATAATGATGGCATCCTTTGCTGGGCAGGGTGGCTCATGCCTATAATCCTAGCACTCTGGGAGGCTGAGGCGGGTAGATTGCCTGAGCTCACAGGTTCGAGACCAGCCTGAGCCAGAGCGAGACCCCGCATCTAAAAATAGAGGCATTGTGGCGAGCACTTGTAGTCCCAGCCACTCAGGAGGCTGAGGCAAGAGAATCGCTTGAGCCCAAGAGTGGAGGTGACAAAGTGAGACTCTATCTTAAAAAATAATAATAAAATAAGAAAAAATGGCCTCATCCTTTCAAGTAATTTGAAAATTAATAGCTATAGTCATAAAGTAGCTCTTTGTACAGTCATTTCTGCAGTTGCTATCAAGTAAAATAGCACTAATGGTAATAAATACTTCTGAAAGGTTATATGTATTTCTAATTTAAAAGATGACTCAAGGGCCACCTCCTTTGTTTGATAATATCTCACAGTTGAAGTCATTTTTTTACTTCTCTTTATTTTCTTTCTTTCTTTCTTATTTATTTATTTTAAGACAAGGTCTCACTCTGTTACCTAGGCTAGAGTGCAGCAGCACCATCGTAGCTCACTGCAGTCTCCAAATCCTGGGCTCAAACTATCTTTTTGGCTCAAGAGTCTGAATAGCTAGGTCTATGTGCACAATGTCTCTCGCTAATTATTTTTGGTTTTTGTAGAAATGGAATCTGGCTGTGTTACCCAGACTGGTTTCAAACTCCTGGGCTCAAGCAGTCCTCCCATCTCAGCCTACCGAAGTGCTGAGATTACAAACATAAGTCACCATGCCTGACCAAAATTGTTTTGATGTTAAGTGTTCTAACTGCCAGTGAGAATAAAATCATTTTATGCACTGCCACAGTTTTTGTTCTATAATAAGGAAGAAAAAAGAATTGAGATAATTTCAGAATTATATAAATCAACATGAATGTCAGTTTCACTTGCATGTAATCAGTGCTTTGAGTTTCAATAACCAGAAGTTTCAACCCAAAGAGAATACTGCTGTTCATATGTATCCTTAGGGGACTGGTTCTAGAACCCTCCCTTAGATACCAAAATCCATAAATGCTTGAGTATTTTATATAAAATGGTACAATATTTGCATATAATGTATGCACATCTTCCTGTGTACTTTAAATCCTCTCTAGATGACTTAACACCTAATATACTGTAAATCCTATAGTTGTTACACTGTGTTGTTCTTTTATTTGTATTATTTTTGTTATAGTGAGGTTTTTAGATTTATTTATTTATGTGTCTACTGATGCTTCAATCTGCAGATTTGTAACCTGCAGATACAGAGGGCCAACTGTATTTCAATACATGGTAGGATCAGAATTCAAATTTTTGTAGTGCTAGGTTGGAGATAGATGTCTGAAATTGAAGTCTGGCTTATTTGGAGCAAATATTTGTTTGCTCTCATTGTTTTGTGAGTGGGTCACAAAGAGATTAACTGTAGGCAAAACCAATAAAAATGAGCTAGAGGTGGATTTGTGAGTGCTGGAATTTTACACTTGTCCTTTCCTATGAGGAAGAATGGGCAGTGAGTCAAAAAGTAAAATTTTATTGTGCTCTATTGCTTTGTGGTAGGTTATGTTTCTTTACATATTTGCTCGATTTGTAAATAAAAATTAGTTTTAATAATTTACCTTTTAAAATACTGTCTAATTACTAATAAATAATATTGGAAAAAAAGTTTTAGTTGTAAAGAATCTTACATGTGCAACATAAAACAAACCTTAATGGATAAAGAACACTTGCAAAATTGGCTCGGCGCCTGTGGCTCAAACAGCTAAGGCGCCAGCCACATACACCTAAGGTGGCAGGTTCGAATCCCCAGCCCGGGCCCGCCAAACAACAATGATGGCAGCAACCAAAAAATGGCCAGGCATTGTGGCGGGCGCCTGTAGTCCCAGCTACTTGGGAGGCTGAGGCAGGAGACTCGCTTGAGCCCAGGAGTTGGAGGTTGCTGTGAGCGTGATGCCATGGCACTCTGCCTAGGGGAATAGCTTGAGGCTCCGTCTCAAAAAAAAAAAAAAAAAAAAAAGAACACTTGCAAATAAATAAAGATAGATCCAGAAAATAAGTACTAAAAATAAGAATACCTATTGTTGATGAGGGTTGCAGGAAATTGGTTGACTCATACAATTGTTGACAGAAATATAATTTGAGACAACCTTCCTGGGGGGTAATATGGCAGCATGTAAAATAAGAAGCCTTAAAAGTTTAGGAGTTTATCCCGTAAAAGGGATCATGGATGTATGCAAAGATTTGGGGTGTTCATCACAGCATTAATTAAAATAGTGAAAAGTGGCTGCCATCTAAATGTCCAACAGTAGGAGGCTGGTTAAGTAAAGCATGGTATAGCCATACCACAAACTTCTATATGGTCATTTTAAAACATACTGTAAAGTTATTTCCACTGCATTGTTCATGATAATAGAAGGGGAAAGAACTTGAATGTTTATTCTTAAGCTAAAAACAAACTAAGGTTGTTCACAAATACATTTCATTTTCATTGGTTTTACCCACAGTTGAAATACAGTTCGCCCTCCATATCTACAGGTTATGTATCTGCAGATTTAACCAACCATGAATAGGGAATTTAAAAAAATCCAAAAACCTCAATACAACAAAAATAATACGGAGTTGAGGCTCTTTACTGATATGGAATGATCTCTTCAGATCTTACGCCACATGAGAAGAAAGCTAAGTGCAGACAATTCTGCATACAGTACTATATGTGTATAATAAAAGGAGGAGATAGTGATATGTACAGAATACCTATGGAAGGATGCACAAGGAACTGGACCCCTCCAGGAAGGGGCGGGGACTGGTATCTGGGGGACAAGAAAAAGATGAAGAATGTATGTTCATGTATTCGTCCGTGTGAATATGTACTTACTAAAAATATGTTTAAAATGTTTGTGTTGTAAAAATGTTTTGATTAGCAAGTAAAAACTGCAGGATACAAAACTTGTATGTATAATATGAGTCAGATTTTATGAAAGAAAAAATGTATATATATGGCATTCAGAAAAAGGGCTGGGAGGATATAAACCAAGAGGACAACAATGGGGAGATTATGGGTGCTTTAGATGGGCGTTTTGGGGGGATTTTTTTCCCTTACAACTGTGTTTGCTAGATGTTCTGTAATGACCATGTATTTCTTTTGTAAGGAAAAATATAAGGCTTTTATTATTATAGAATTTAAATGTGACTTTGTTATGTTCTTTCTAATCCTAAACTTTATTTCCTAAGAATTTACTGAAATTGGACCCAGCTGACAGATATTTGACAGAACAGTGTTTGAATCACCCTACATTTCAAACCCAGAGACTTCTGGATCGTTCCCCTTCAAGGTCAACAAAAAGAAAACCTTATCATGTGGAAAGCAGCACCTTGTCTAATAGGTAAATATTACCTTTCAAGGAAGTATAGATGCAGTGCTGGTCTTACGAGTAGGTGGAGGAGGTGGCTGCTTAAATGATACAATTAGAGAAAAGAAGGAAAGCCCTCTTTATTCAAAAATATCTTCCTCATGCTTATTGCATGATTCAGAACCACAATTAAGGAGTCGCATAGGTCTTAAAGACTTTCTCTTTAATAAGTATATTATGGAAACCTCTGCATTCCCCCAGCAAGGTAGCACTGGATTAGCATTTAAGAGGGTTTACAACCTCAAGAGCTGGACGATTCTGTGCAGATGTAACCAGGGGTGATTTCTGGAGGGGAAAAAAAAAAGATGGGGGAGGGCAAGGTACTCCTGGAGGAAGAAAAGGATGCCAAACACAGGTGGGTAGAAGGGTACCTAGGATAACGTTTGCAACTGAACCGCTTGGGTCTGGCTGTACAGAGAAGGGTCTTGTGCTTTTGTTGCTCTTTTTAATCATAGAATTGAGAAATTAATTTTTTATAAAAACATGGAAATAGGCTCGGCGCCTGTGGATCAAGGGGCTAAGGCACCAGCCACATACACCTAAGGTGGCGGGTTCAAATCCAGCCCGGCCTGCCAAACAACAACAATGATGGTTGCAACCAAAAAATAGCGGGGTGTTGTGGGCGGCGCCTGTGGTCCCAGCTACTTGGGAGGCAGAGGCAGGAGACTCGCTTGAGCCCAGGAGTTGGAGGTTGCTGTGAGCTGTGATGCTACAGCGCTCTACCCAGGGCGACAGCTTGAGGCTCTGTCTCAAAAAAAAAAAACATGGAAATAGTAAAGATGGTGATTAAAAGAGTGCTTTTTAAATATGATTTTCAGCAAAATATTTTTAAAAGCGTATTTCCTGAAGAACACACACACGGGATTGGACTGTACAATCAGGCTGTCTTTCAGACCTGCTATTTCTGGATTCTGCTGGCCATGTGTATAGGAGGACAGTGTCCTAGTCACAGTCTCTCTGTCTTCATCTCCCAAAAAGGAGATCTTGTCATCTGGGCTTGTTAAGTTATATGAAATAGGAAAGAGTTTTTCTTATCTACTAGTAGAATAGAAGTAGAAAACAGTAATTTTTTTTTTTTGAGACAGAGTCTTACTTTGTCACCCTCAGTAAAGTGTCATGGTGTCATAGCTCATAGCAACCTCAAATTCTTGGGCTCAAGCAATTCTCTTGCCTTAACCTTCTGAGTAGCTGGGACTACAGGCACCTGCCGCAACGCCTGGGTATTTTTAGAGATGGGGTCTCTCTCTTGCTCAGGTTGGTCTTGAACCTGTGAGCTCAGACAATCCACCTGCCTCATCCTCCCAGAGTGCTAGGACCACAGGCGTGAGCCACCATGCCCAGTCAAAAATAGCCATTCTTTTTTTTTTTTTTTTCAGTTTTTTGACCGGGGCTGGGTTTGAACCCGCCACCTCTGGCATATGGGGCTGGCGCCCTACTCCTTTGAGCCACAGGTGCTACCCTAAAATAGGCATTCTTAATATGAAACTTTTTGAATATGAATTTTCTCTCCTGTCTCTCACCCCCTAATTTTCTCTCCAGGTAGAACAATTTTTAATAGATTGGAATTTGAGAAGCTCAAGACCTGTACTGTTTAGGTCTGGGAGAGCATCCATAAATTGGTGGTAGCCATTCATCTTGTATTGACTCTCCTTAACTATGCTAGTATGATTGTGTTTAGAGCTATTGCTATTCACTGCTCTTTAAAATGATGGGTTCCAGTTACTGTTTCCCTTCAGACCTTATAGACCATTTTCAGCTTTCCCTGGGGCTTCAGTTGTTTGTTGTTGCTTTACCTGGGGCTTCAGTTGTTCCTTTTCATTTAGGAGGTTCAGATTATTCCTGTGTCTTCTTTGGTGTCCCTCCCAGTTCAGGTGGTTTTTGGTTTGTGCTGTAGTGATCAGTATAAAGCCTGTGCCTTGAACGGGAGCCTATTTATTTGTCTTCTACTGACTCCTTGAGATAGTTGTAGCAATTAACCAGGGTGACCTGAGGCTCCCCTTGGGAAACTTCTCTAGGGATCTTTTAAGGAGGATGTGTATGGTGATGGTGTTTTCAGAGAATACAGAAGAGACCAGATTTATAAGGGTCTTTGAGGAGTCCTCCCAAGTCCTCTTTTAAAGTAGATGTAGATAGAAATTAGAAGTAAATAAAAACCTCTAGAAGAATTCATTTTCAGATCTTGACATTCTATTTAATATACTAAAGAAAAAGTCCTAAATGGTTTTTCTAGGAATGATCGTACTGTGTTTTACATGCATCTTTCTCACCACACTTGTCTATGGTCCATGCTTATTCCAAGGAAGTTCTTTATGTTAAGGACAGTAATTCCTGTTGGATCTCAGTACAAACTATGGCTCTCTCAGACTTCCCAGCACCATATCACATTGGTTGCCACGTACACACTCCCCTGCCTATTCCTGGAGACAAACCCACTGGCACACACCCTGTCTTCCAGATTCTTTTCTGGAGAGGCAGTAGACTTGCCTTACTTAGCCCCCTTCAGGCTCTCCTAAGGCTGAGCTCACCTTGCACATGGTATGGTGGTACTTCAGCTGTCCCACACAGCCACGCTCACCAGTCCTGCTTTGCCCGCCTTCCCCACCAAAAAAGAAGCTTTGCATCTTTGATGTTTGCTTTTAAAACTAAGTACATTATCTATCCAGCCGACCGTTTAAGAAGGGTTTATATATAAATTTTTTTAGCAGTTGGCAGTTTAACACAGATTCCTCACAGTTGTGTGTCAAAGAGATCTATGGAATTTTCAAAGCTGTTTTTTTATTGTTGTGCTTTGGCAGAGCTCCAGTCTGAAGATAATGTGATGCCTTTTCTACGTAGGAAGTATGCGCAGAGCTCAATGGCTTCCAATTAATCCTGAGACAGAAATGCTAAGAATAGCACTTTAGACTCTTTGTACATTTATGGAAAACCTACAGCTTTGACAAATGTTTCTACCTTAAATTTGTAGCCTCCCTTTTCATGTTAGAAGTTGTCTCTCTGGTTCTCTGAATATTTTCTTCCAAAGATCACATGTAGGTTTGTGCTGCACATTGACAGCAGTGTTTCTGACAGTTCCAAAAGCTCTACCAGCTGACTTTGCTGCTCTCTGTCCCTTTCTGGTTGTGAGCTTAGGAGATTTCCCAGCATCTGCATGTATTATATCCCTGCCATTGCCATCTCTAAGCCCGAAGGGGAAAAGGGAACAAATGGGGTCCCAGGAGTTCAAAGAGAGCTGAAGCTGGGAAGGAGGCGTCACCCCGTGGAAGCCGTCTTCTGCAGGGAAACAGCTATAGTCTGAGTCAGGGTGCCAGTGCCAGGTAGGAGCAGGGAGGACATCCCCAGTCTCTTCCTCCTCTTGTCCTATGATGCCATCCGCTGCTAAACCCAACCGGAAGTTAGCAGGCTAGAGAGGCTGGGTGAGGCAGTCCGCATGCTGCATTGGGCTCCTAAGGCCCAGGTCTGGGCAGAGAAGGATGCAGACTGGATTGGAGATTGGCAAATGGAGAATAACCCACATGCTTAGATACATTTGAGGATGAGACTCTCATCATTTGAGTTTGAAAAGTTCCTGAGATATTTTTGTCATCAAGATATAAGCTGACAAACAACTCTAATGGTTTAAAACTTGATGCCTTTAGGATACAGAGACTGTTGATTTGAAGATAGATTCTTTTGACATCATTTAACAGAAAGTGAAACTTTTCTTTGTAATTTCCTCATAGATATGAGGTTTGCCATTTAGTTAGCTCATATTTGTGTCCTTAATTTAATGCTGCAATTCTAATGACCTAGTTGGGAGAGGTTAGCACATGCAATTAGGAGATGAGGCCCTCCACAATGTTGTAGGCTTGCTTGATATCAGATATTTTTTGATACTCCAAGGTAGCTTTCTGGCAGAGATGACCATATGAAAGGTAGGATAGAAAAAGGGCCCTTACATTATCTAATGCCAGACAGAGCACTCTGATTCTCATGGGGAAAATGGGAAGGCATGGTTTCATCATTACTATTCTACGTGAAAAAAAAAAAAATAACCTTTCTTCCAATTAGTGTGACAGGAACAGAACTCTCCCAAATCAAACCATCTTTAGCAATAGCAAGATTTGCAGCAAAATTCTCTGAATGCCTAGTAAAAAGAGAACTGTATAATTCATTTTTCATTTTTAAACATTCTAACCTATCCCAAGCTACAGCTGGTCCTTTTAATAGTTACAGGAGAACAAACTGACCTTGTTATGTTGTCAGTTTCAGCTTTTAAACAGAGGACAAGGTTTTCCTTTGAATTTATATTTTGTATTTTATATCAAGCAGGAAAGGAAGCTTTAAGTCCTAAAGAAAGTCTCAGTTGGTTAGAAATAATGAAATGAAGAAGAGAATAGTGTCTTTTGGAGAGAAAGTAGCACTTTCAGATCCCTGTGAACCAGCATAGTACAAGGTTTTTGTTGAGTGCACACGGAGGTGTCTCTACAGTTAGTGGCACGTTCCTGTTTAGTGTATAAGGAGATAACTGCAGAGCCCCAAGTAATTGCTACTTCTCCAAAATATAAACATTATTCATCATTGTTTTCTAGCAAACCTCCCTGGAAAGTTTACATTTATTTTCCTTTTATTGAATAAATTGCTAGAACTCTCATTCTTTGTATACTCCAAAGACAAGAAAGACATTAGTGTCTGTGTGTGTGTGCTGTGACTGTGTATCTCTGAAGCAGACTATGAGTTTCACAAATAAAAATGAAGTTTGAGGAACACAGTAACCTTCAAGTCTAAATGCTGTCTTTTGCCATTCAGGCAGACATAAGAGTTATAAAGATTGTGTCTGCAGCTCAGCACTCTTCTTCTTAGCGGGCTTCCTATAACACTCACGTGAGCACCAACATAGTGGAAGCATGTTTTTCCAGATTATCAGTGTTGATAGCAAGTTAGCCAAGCACTTAAGGATGCTGGAGTAACTTCATCGAGGCCAGCACTTTGTTGTGGTGACTTTGTCTTATTGATGGATTACTTGTTATTGGTAGGCACATCCTTGAGAGAGTTAATTTTTTAGTCTTTGGGGTATTTTGAGTGTATGTTCTTTTCTTTTTAACATGATGCTTTTCATGTGTCTGCCATTGAGGGAAACTGATACACTTCTTTTGCTTTTAACGTAGAAACCAAGCCAGCAAAGGTGCCGCTTTGCAGTCTCACCACAGATCTAATAGCAAAGACATCCAGAACCTGAGCGTGGGCCTGCCCAGGGCTGATGAAGGTCTCCCTGCCAATGAAAGCTTCCTAAATGGAAACCTTGCCGGAGCTACCCTTAGCCCGATGCATACCAAAACGTACCAAGCGGGCACCCAGCCTGGGCCTACCAGCAAAGATCTCACCAACAATAACTTGCCACACCTTCTCAGCCCAAAAGAAGCCAAGTCAAAGACAGAGTTTGATTTTAATATCGACACAAAGCCTTCGGAAGGCCCAGGCACGAAGTACCTCAAGTCAAGCAGCAGATCTCAGCAGAACCGACATTCATTTATGGAAAGCTCTCAGAGCAAAGCTGGGACACTACAGCCGACTGAAAAGCAGAGCCGGCATAGCTATATCGACACTATCCCCCAGTCTTCTAGGAGTCCCTCCTACAGGACCAAGGCCAAAAGCCACGGGGCACTGAGTGACTCCAAGTCCGTGAGCAACCTTTCCGAAGCCAGAGCCCAAATCACAGAGTCCAACACCAGTAGGTACTTCCCATCGAGCTGCTTGGACTTGAACTCTCCCACCAGCCCAACTCCTACCAGGCACAGCGACACGAGAACTTTGCTCAGCCCTTCAGGGAGAAATAACCGGAATGAGGGTACTCTGGACTCACGACGAACTACAACCAGGCATTCTAAAACGATGGAGGAGTTGAAGCTGCCCGAACACATAGACAGCAGCCACTCCCATTCACTGTCTACACCTCATGAATCCTTTTCTTATGGACTAGGCTATACCAGCCCCTTCTCTTCTCAGCAGCGTCCTCACAGGCATTCCATGTATGTGACTCGGGACAAAGTGAGAGCCAAAGGCTTGGATGGAAGCTTGAGCATAGGGCAAGGGATGGCAGCCAGAGCCAACAGCTTGCAACTCTTATCACCCCAGGTACAATTTAGCACCTTGTCTAGTTCTGGTGGCTCATTAGGGGGAGGTGGTATAAGGGATATGAATAAGATCATCTGTAATTTTCCCTACTGCATTTAGGAAAGCAATACGTGTCCTAGTCTCTGGTTCTGAAAAATTATTTAGGGCCAGGCATGATGGCTTACTCCTATAATCTGAGCTCTCTGGGAGGCCCACGTGGGTGGATTGCTTAAGCTCAGGAGTTTGAGACCAGCCTGAGCAAGACCGAGACCCCATCTTCATTAAACAAACAAAAAAATAGAAAAACTAGTCGGGCATTGGGAGGGGGGCACCTGTAGTCCCAGCTACTTGGAAGGCTGAGGCAGGAGGATCACTTGATCCCAAGAATTTGAAGTTGCTTTGAACTATGATGATGCCATGGTACTCCACCAAGATGACAGATTGAAATTCTGTCTCAGAAAAAAGCATGGGAGAGCTGAGAAAGGGAAGGAGGGAGGGGAGGATAAGGGGTGTGGTACACCTTTTGGGGGCAGGACACAATTACAAGAGGGCCCTTATCTAACAAAAGCAACCAGCATAACCTGGTTCTGTGTACCCTCAATGAATCCCCAACAATAAAAAAATAATAATTTTAAAAAATGATTTAGATCAACTATTAGCCACTCAAGGGTTTGTTGTTGGTAACACTTCCTTTCTTAACTGTCCTTTTCTGGCACATCTTGTTGAGAGAGTCCCATTTTGATTATTACAAAACTCATCAGCTATATGGGCTAGTTTTTAGTTTTCTCAAAATTCAATGTGAATTTATGGGGATTTTCTTTAATCTTTCCAAACCACCTTTGCTACAATCAAAACTTTTTGCTAATACCTTATTCAGTATCTTAACTGAATGTACAAGTTCTTAGTTCATCCAGAACTATAGATGAATTTAACTTCAGGCCAGGGTAAATGTTAATTTTCAGTCTTTCAGGTTATTTTTTTTTTTTTTGAGACAGAGCCTCAAGCTGTCCCCCTGGGTAGAGTGCCATGGCATTACAGCTCACAGCAACCTCCAACTCCTGGGCTCAAGCGAGTCTCCTGCCTCAGCCTCCCAAGTAGCTGGGACCACAGGCGCCCGCCACAACGCCCGGCTATTTTTTGGTTGCAGCCATCATTGTTGTTTGGCGGGTCCGGGCTGGGGATTCAAACCTGCCACCTTAGGTGTACGTGGCTGGCGCCTTAGCCGGTTGACCTATAGGCGCCGAGCCTATTTTTAAATCTTAAGGCAGTATTTTTAGAATGGCACTTCATCTTACTGGTCATCAGGCTCTAGAACCGATACTAACCTTTTTAAAAGAGGTAATGTTCTCACAACAGAGCACATTTTAAAAATAATATTTTCACGATTTCATGTAGAAAGCCCTGTGTCCAGTGCCTGGCACAAAGTAAATGTCTAGCAAATTTGAGTTACTGCTGCTACTTCAGCAATGGTAGCGCTTTTACTTAGACATTGAACACCTTAGCTATGCCGGGTGTTCTCAGGTGCTCAAAAGAGTTGGAGAGGGTTCTTTGCTCTTAAGAAACTTATATTCTCTCAGGAAAGGTTAAATTTTATGTGATAACAATGAAATAATTAAGTCCCAAAGTAATATGGCAATGGTTATAAATAGTTGAGAATAGAGAGAGGTCATTGTGAGCCAGAGCAGTTAGAAATGCTTGTAGGGGCAATTAAAAGTCTTGATCTGTCTGGGCTAAAATGCATAAGCATGCTTTGGCTAAAGAGTTAAGGTATGTTCGGACAGGTCCTAGACTAGGCACCACGAGAGAATCTAGTTAGAAAGATGAAAACAGTAGGGCCCCTGCCCTCTTGAGCATGTGGGCTGGCCAGACACACTTGCCAGCAGATGAAGTTGTTCTGATGCTGTGAGGTTGCATTCCAGCTGGTATGCTAGAAGCATACCTATGTGTCAAAGGGGGCTTAGGAAGTGGCATCTGAGCAGGGACTTCTAGGAGGGTTGTAGAAAAAGTGAGGACAGTGTCAGAAAAGAGGCTTGAGGAGAGGAAAGAAAAGAGCATTGGAAAAAGAGGGAAGGCAATAGCATGGCATGCTTTGTGAGGTACAGCTTGTTCCACATTGCTGGAGTGAAAAATGCAAGATTTGGAGTGGCTTTTGCCATAATCCAAGCAAGAGGTGAGGAGAGTATGTTTGGGATTAAGTCAGAGCCAGTGAGAAAACAGAGTGTATCTTAAAGATATCTCACAAGTAGGAAACAAGATTTGTGAATTGAAGGATTGAATATAGGAAAAAGGAAGACTTCAAGGTTTTTTTCCCCCCAGGAGCTCCTGTTTGAAGTAGAAGACAGAGTTTTTTTAACCTTCATTTCACAGGTGGACGTGCTGAGGCTCAGAGAGGGTTGGCTGAACCTCACCCAAGTCTACCCAACTAGTTCATGGTGGGGCTGGGATTGTGAGCCCGTCTCCAGGTCCCAAGGCTCTTCCGCCATATCTTGCTGACATGTTGAGCTTGAAGTGACCTTGGGCCCATAGGAAGAGGGGTGCTTTAAGAGGTTGCAAAGATGGTGTAGTATCCACAAGAAAGGAGAGGGCAGGAGGTATACATTTGCAAAGGCCATGGGGAAAGTCGTAGGGATGGGCAGAGGAGTCCCTGTAGAGAGAAGAGAACCTCTAGTGCTTCCAGCCTGGCAGCTGCCTTTAGGAGATGGAGGTCAAAGCCGGGTGAAGAGTGCTAGCATTCCACATAGTGTAAAACAGAAAAGTAAGAAAAACAATAAGCTGTTTAACTTAGAAAAAGGTCAAATGATAGCTGTCTGAGAATTCCAGAAAAATGATTTTTATAAACAAGGTGGCCCTAAGCAATTTATAAACAATTACTGTAGGCTAAACACAGGTCAGAATGTTACTGAATTTATGTCCAGTTCACGAGATAGAGGGTTGAGCTGCAAGAAAATACAATTTTAAAGGCACAAAGGTGACAGAAAGCTTGAAAAGTAACTAAAGCTATGAGTAAGTCTTGGAAATCACTCATGCAAGATATCATGGCCACTTTCAAAAGCATGGGGATTCTTACTGAGTTTAGGTTAGATCCTAAAAGTTTATTTTCATAAAATACTTTTCTAGAGAACTTTGAAAGGATACAGGTGATTAAACTTAAGTGAGATCTTGTCATAAAGTAGAAAGAAAAAATGCTACATTGGATGAATTCCTACCCAAACTCCTTCCTCAGAATATATTTGGGGAGTGAGGTAAAAAAAGAGGATTGTACTTTAAATTTTAAATAAAATATTTTTGAGCGGGTCATGGTGGCTCATGCCTGTAATTCCAGCACTGGGAGACTGAGGAGGGAGAATTGCTTGAGCTCAGGAGTTCAAGACGTGCCTGAGTGAGAGTGAGACCCTGACTCCTAAAAAAATGGAAAAACCCATCCAAGCACCACAGCAAGCACCTATAATCCCAGCAGCTGAGGCAGTGAGATGCTCATAGCCCGAGTCTGAGGTTCCAGTAAGCTATGACGCCATTGTACTCTGCTTGGGGCATAGGGTAGGACTCTGTCTCAACAACAAAAAAATAAAATATTCTTGATATATATCGAGTAGGCTTGGGCTAATACTCTTTCTGTGTGTAATATACAGCTGTGCAATGCAGCTAACTCTTAATGATTTGGTAATTTTGTTCCTTACTCTTTTTTTCTAAGAGTAGAAAATGCTATATTTTTTCCCCTCAGTGAACACCATTGTGACCAAGTACTGTTCTTAGCTTGTGACTCACTTCCTTAGATAGGTAATGGTAGCATCTCTGAAGATGAGCACTGTCCTGATTATGCCTAAGAAAACACATGAAACTTAAGTGTTATCCTTGAAAAGATTGAGAATTTAAGCACGTAAACTATAGTAGTCAGGGAATTTGAAAACAAAAATTATTGATGACTTATTTTATTCCTCAATACATTCAAAATTCATTTGTTCCATCTGAATCTGCCATATAAGTCCTTCCTGCAAAATAATTTTGGATCTGCACAGTTCTTTTTAGAAAACTCAGCTTAAAATCTGCTAGAGATATTTTGGATTAACTGATGGAAACCCTAATCAGAGTGCTACTCAGAGCAATGGCAATGACTGTCTAGATATCAGGTCATTTTTTTTGTTATTTTTAATAATTAATCAAACTATTTTCAGGCTGACTTATTCCCTGCTTGCCTTAACTTTAATGAGAATTTCACTTTCCATTTGTGGGAAATTTGACTTATTTTATATTCATCAGATGATTCACTCTTTTGTGGGACAATTTGTATTTTAGCCAACTAACATTTTTTATTTTAGCTGGTTAAGGTTTTAGTTGTACCAAATAAAGACTATGATTTTCATCTTTAGGAATGGGATGCTCTTATAAATCCTTTTAAATTTGACTTGCAGCCTGGAGAACAACTCCCTCCAGAGATGACTGTGGCGAGATCATCTGTCAAAGAGTCCTCTAGAGATGGCACCTCCTCTTTCCACACTCGTCAGAAGACCGAGGTCTGAATTCTTCAGAGTTGCTACATTTTACAATGTCTCTAAAAACTGTTCATTCAATATCATTATAGGCTAGCTTTTAAAACATATTCACACCCAATCTCCCACAAATAAGTTGAACTGGTTTATAAAGTAAGTAGTTTTTCTCATGACATAATCCTGCGTTTTCTTTTAAACAGATCATTAAGTAAATTATAGATTGATTAGGCACTGTTCTAAGTTCATAGGCAACATTGTCCTTGTCATCAGTCTATGGTTTAACTCTTCTAAATTTGTTTCCTGCCTCAGGGTGGAGTGTATCATGACCCACATTCTGATGATGGCACAGCCCCCAAAGAAAATAGACATCTGTACAATGATCCTGTTCCAAGGAGAGTTGGTAGCTTTTATAGAGGTAAGCCTGCCTCTGACATTCACCAGGATCCCTTCTCTCCTCTCATCTCATTACACCTCCTGCCAGGGCCCCCTACCGCATTGGCGGGGCACGTTATTGTCACTGTTTTGACTAACTTCAAGCTAGAAGTGTTCTCACCTATGCCGTCACCTTCCAGCAGTTCTTCTCTCTGCCTCATGTCCCACTGCCTAAGTTCAGGCCCTCCTGGCTTCTGACTGGGCTCCCTGAGTAGCCTCTTAACTGGTCTCCCTATCTCCAAGGTACCCATCAAAACAGTCACTGAATGATCATTCTGAAGCTGTTCTTACCATGCCATTCATTTATTGGATCAACTCATAAAATATTTATCGATGTTACCCGCATGCCTGACACTGATCTAGCTTAAAGTGTGTCAGTAAACAAGACAGCCAAAGATCTCCATCCTCATGGAACTCAAATTCTTGGGAAAAGAGACCACAATAGTAAATGTAATAATTATAGAAAGCAATAAAAGGTGCTAAGTGCTATGGGGGGAAAAACATAGAGCAAAGTAATCTGTTACCCCCACTACTCCCCTCTGTCTCACCTTTTGAGAGGCCTTTGGTGGCTTCCCATTGGCATCAGGACAAAACCTGAATTCTCTAGGATGGTGTTCCAGACTTTCCATGGTTTGGCACTAGCCGTCATCTCTAACTGCTCCCTTCACATGCCCTCCACCCCCAGTCTCTCTGGTGCTCAGCCTGTGAACTTGCATTAATCCCCCTTGCTGGGACTTCCCTGCCCATCCCTGACAAAGTAAAGCCTTTTCTTCCGTGGCACCTTGTCTCTGCCTCTCACAGAGCGCTGAGCACCTTGCACTGGTTGTTGGTTGCATGCCTCTTGCAGGTTGTGAGCCCCTCAGAGATACTCAGTTCTCTTCATCTTTTCTTCTTTTTGTTCCCATTGACTAGCACATTGCTTGGCACAGTTTCATAAATATCTGTTGATTGAATGAAAGTAAAATTCCAAGTGTATTTGCTCAGCCTTAGAAATGTACTTTGATATCTAACAGATAACTAAAACCGATGCTTTGGGGTTGTGTGAACTCAGGAGACATTGGCAGAGAAAGGCAACCCCTTTGGGTAACTATGCAGTAATAGACCAGAACCCTTGGGAATCGTAGTACCCTGGTGGGGAAATGGACAACAAGTCCACAGGGTGGGAGCAAGGCCCCAGGGTCAGGAGGCTCAGCCGTGCAAAGTCCAGAAGAGTCACCATGGCCTTTGTGGCCTCATACGCCCACGTTGCCTGACTTCTCATTATTTCCATTGTTTTAGGAGGATGGCTGGAAAGGGATAGGAATTTAGGGTGGCTATTGATGGGGGCATGGAGAACTGCTTGGTCATTTTAATTGGAAACTCAAGCTAATTAAACACATAGAAGTATCATTCATGACTAAATGCGTATTGAATGATTAGGCTGCTCCACTACCTTCCACCCCTTTGGAACCAGCGTAACACAGTGAATATGCCTCTTAATGGTTTTTTTCTGATAACCATGATGACTTTAGAATCTTTTGGGGCTAAACTTTTAACTCAGATTAAAAATAATTGATAAAAAATATTATAGTGAACATGGGCAAAAGCCTTTTCTTCTACCAATGTAAGTTTATTTCCAAAAGGTATCATATGTATATCATTTCTACAAATGAGTAGAGAATATACTTTAATATAAAATGCTAATGAGATGTAAATTAGTCTTTGACCCTTGGAAATAGTTTTGTTTTGATTGCAAATGAATTAAATTGGCTAATGTCAGAGAAACACCTCATTTGTCTATTTCATGATCGAATTCAGGGTTTGGCAAATAGAACATTTTTATTTTAAAAAGTTCAGAAATAGAAAGAAAATATTTAAATAGATGAAACATCCACAGACATCTGTCATTTCAATGATATTATTAAGTCCTAGGGGAAGATTTAATGATATCATTGAAATGACAGATGTTTCCAAAATGCTTCTGTTTTCATTCCTACTGGTCAAGAATCAAGTGAAATGGTGTCATTTATCTTGATCTACAATCTTTATATCAAGATATTTCCATTCCTTTTGTGATAAAATTTGCAGTATCTTTTGATTATGACCAAGCTTAGAAATTGGCAGAAAAAGTTAGCAGGCAACTCCCCAAAGCAGAAAAGTAATTACTCTCATTTTTTTTTTTTTTTTTGAGATGGGGTCTGTCTCTGTTGCCTGAGTTAGAGTCATAGCTCACTACAACCTCAGACTCGTAGGCTCAAGTGATCTTCCTGCCTGAGCCTCCCAAGTAGCTGACAGTGTGTACCACCACACCTAGCTAATTTTTGTTTTTTATAGAGTTATGATCTTATTGCCCAGGCTGGTCTCAAAGTCTTAGGGTCAAGCAATCCTCCTGCCTCAGCCTCCCAAAGTACTGGATTATAGACAGCAGCCACAGCCTAGCCTAGCTACATACATTGTATTTTGTCTTTCTGTTCATTCTTGAAATAAAAATGTAAAGGTAAATAATATTTTTGTAGAAATAACCACATTTCTTTGTAATTTAGTTTAAAAAATATGAGTGACACTCATGTGGCTTACCCTTAAACTATAGTTGGTATGTTCCAGCACACATATTGTTAAGAATTACTTTAGGCTAAGAATATGTTTTATATAGTTGGTCTATGATAAGAAAGCCTTAGCTTCAAAGAATGTCAAAACAATGGCAAGTGGTGGTGGTAATGGCTGCAAAATTCATACTTGAAAATAGGCTAAACATTCTTCACTTTATCAGCTGACAGGTCAGGTTTCTGTTTTGAACACATATTACCTGGTATTAACTAATCCTTCCAGATTATGTCAGAAGTGGTAGGGGAGGGAGAATGTTCCCTGGAATGAATGGCTACACGCTCAGAAAACACAAGTTATGTGAAGTACAGATGAGGATTTTTACTTATCTGCTTTATTTGTATTAGAAAATATAATAGAATAATTTGAGAACTGCCTTGACCAAGTTATGTGAAGTACAGATGAGGATTTTTACTTATCTGTTTTATTTGTATTAGAAAATATAATAGAATAATTTGAGAACTGCCTTGACCAAAAGAGTACATTAATGACTGACTTTATCCTTATTCAGTGCCATCTCCACGTCCAGACAATTCTTTTCATGAAAATAATGTGTCATCCAGAGTTTCCTCCCTACCATCAGAGAGCAGTTCTGGAACCAACCACTCTAAAAGACAACCAGCATTCGATCCATGGTGAGTGTTTTGGTTTGTTTTTATTCTTCTTTTTTCTAATTGTAGATTTAAGAGTTCAAAGAAATTCTGGATGAACTTTTTAGCATTCTTTCTCCTGGTAGGCCTTTCTTTCTCAAGGGAGATTATTGGATAAGTAAAAGGTGATTTGTCATTATTTTTATTGTCATTATTGGATAAGGAAAAGGTGAACTTTTTGCAAATTCAGCATTTATATTAAATATTATCTAAGAGAAAAAGATCTCCTGAATCATTAAACACCTGATACCTCTTTCATTGCATTCTTTTGACATGAGTGGTGACTTTTGCAGTCTTTTTTTGTTGACATGGAACCATGTGCGGACACTTGGCTTAGCACTGTGTGCACATTGTCTCAATCCCATTCCATAGATAAGGCAACTGAACTGAAGCTTAGAAACATCAGGGAACCTGCCTGCTGCTGGACAGCCAGCAGCATAGAGAAGGGAGCCAGGATTTGGACCTAAATGGGCTCTGCCCCGAAAGCTGATGCTTTGCACCTCTATACTACCTGACTTTTTATTTTATTTTTTTTTATTAAATCATAGTTGTGTACATTAATACTATCATGGGGTACAGTGTGTTGTTTCCATATGCAATTTGAAATACTTTCATCCGATTGGCCAACATAGCCTTCATGTCATTCTCATAGTTGTTGTGTTAAGACATTTATATTCCACATTTAGAAAGATTCACATATACCCTTATAGGATAAATCATAGGACTGCCTGACTTTTTAATTCAGCATAAAAAAGACAGAAATAAGAGAACAGCCCTTTGTGATATCATATAAGGGTATTGGTAGTGAGAAGTTCACATAACATGGCAACTTTCCTTTTTTTTTTTTTTTTTAATCTTTTTGTGTCATGTCTAACAAAAATTTAGGAAGAGAATTATAATATGTATCAGGTTCCATGAAGAGATCTGTCTGGTGAGTAAGGACTTTAAAAAAATAGTAATAATGTAGACTTTTTATTCTCAGCTGCCCAGAATCTAGCTCAGAAGAGTGTTTAGGTTTACTTCATAGAACTTTACTAAGTTCTCCATCAAAAGAATAAAAGAGACATCACTGTAATACACTGAATTTAGAATAAGGCCAGTCTTTCAGAGTTCATGTCGGTGTCTGTTGCCAGAAGTCACAGAAGGGCTTCATGTCAGTACTCCTAACCCTATGTGCTTTCACAGTTTGGACCCTGTTGGCTGGGTTACATCAAGATTTAAGTGTCATTGTGCCCTATAGTGATTACTTGATTATTCTTAAAACAATAATAACAATGCCTTTTATAAAACCGTAAACATCCATTGCCTTACTTATAAAATGACACAGTCGTCAAATTAGTGACTAAGTATAGACTCTGGAAATAAGTATTTTGATTCATCGCAACTTGTAGCCCTGTGACTTTGTCCCTCAATTTCTTTATCTGTAAAATAGAGCTAAGAATAGCACCTCCCTCATAAGCTTCCTGTGATGATTAAATGAGGTAATATATAAAAAGCACCTAAAACAGTACCTGGCTTCATAAGGACGCATTAATGTTAGTGCTACGGTATTATCATTAATGTCATGTCATTTCCGTATCATTTGTCAAGTGTTTGTCTTCCACTTAACTGTGCTGATAAACTTATGTGTGTTCTTCCTCCAAGTTAGTGTTTTGTGCTCCCTAGTACACAGAAAAGATCTATGCATTAACCTTGGAGCACAGGATAGCTTCTTTTAGATACCACTGTTGACCATTTTCAGGTATGGCTTTGAGAAGCCATGAGAATAGTGTCTAAGTTGCGAGAATATAGAGGTACAGAAGAAATTGGTTTTCTCTTCTTCATCGCATAATGAAGTGATTTTAAAAGAGCCACTTCAGTTATAGATTACCTTAGACCTGTGAAAATTAGGTAGATCAGATGAAAATTAAGTAGAATAGACAGAATTAGTAGTGTATTCTTTCTTTCTTATAGTCAATTGGAGTAGAACTTATTTAGACATGGATATGTGTCCTGAAATTGAAAAGAAACAGAGACACAGTTGAGATGTTGAGCTTTAGCCAAGTCTCCGTCGGGTCATCCTTATTAGTATTGCTGTCATGAGACTCCAGAGAGTCCCTATAGTGCCAGTGATGAATCGGTTCTTTTCTTTTGCTCCCCCTACCCCTCATGACAATGCTGACACAGCTCCCTCCTGCATGACATCTAACTTAGTCTAAGTCATTAATTTTTTTTTTAAGAGTCTTACCCTGTCACACTGAGTAGAGTGCTGTGGCATCATCATCGCTCACAGCAACCTCAAACTCCTGGGCTTAGGCCAGCAGTTCTCAACCTGTGGGTCATGACCCACAGGAACTGTATTAAAGGGGCGCTGCATTTGGAAGGTTGAGAACCACTGGCTGAGGCAATCCTCTTACCTCAGCCTCCTGAGTAGCTGGAACTACAGTTGCCCACAATGATGCCCACCTAGTTTTTTCTGGTTTTAGTGGAGACAGGGTCTCACTCTTGCTTAGGTTGGTCTTGAACTCTTGAGCTCAAGCAGTCCTCCCAAAGTGGTGGGATTAGAGGAGTGAGCCACCATGCCTGGCCTCTAAATCTCTAATTAAACTTGACTCGTCCTGATTTTTTTTTCTTGAACAAGATATCTAATTGGTTTAATCATCTTCTTTATCCTGGAGAGAAATGCACATTTGATAAGTGTTACCAAAAGCTGAATGACTCTTGTGATGGTAACATAGTGAATTCCTTTTCTTAAATTATCACTAACCTAAGGGCAGTCTGTTTCTCCTTGATAGTGGTACTTCCGATTTCCTTTGAGAAGAAAATATTTGTACATTGTACACATTTCTTGCAATGGAAAAAATCAAGCTACTATGTCAAATTTTAAGACAATAAATAGATATTGTAACATATCCAGAGCTGTTATTCTGGCCATCTCAGCTATCTAGAACCTACTTGAGAACCGGGAGATGAGCAAAAATGCCTCAGAACAAGAAAAATAGAGTTAATGCATTCAGATTCATCATCTTTACCAATAATGTGACACCTCCACCTTCGCTCAGAACCTATTTATTCTCCTTTTGTGCCCAGTTATAGCAATTGGCACTGAGGTTGTCAGTGCAAGAAATAGTCCCAGGTAACAGTACAGCATGCTTTGGGTGGTGGGAGAAGGGTGATCTTTCCTCAAGCCCCCAGTGGGAAAATCATACATATCCTAGATATCCATGTAGAGCATATATTTAAAAAGTAGGCAGCTTGGGTGGCACCTATGGCTCAAAGGAGTAGGACGCCAGCCCCGTATGCCAGAGGTGGCAGGTTCAAACCCAGCCCTGGCCAAAAAAATAAAATAGGCAGCTTCTTTGCTTTAAAAGACCAAGTGTTTTAACACAATAACTAAGTAAATGACACAAAGCCTTTGTTAACCAGTTTGATGAAAATATTTCAAATTGTATATGAAAACACTACACTGTACCCCATGTTTGCATTAATGTATACAGCTAAAAAAGGGAAATAAAAAAGATGTTTAGAAAGACTGTCATCAAAATCTAGTTAAAATCCTGCTCTTTTCACTTAATATTATAGTTCAAATATTCCTGTATATTAGGGGATATTTTCTGAAGATATAATTTTTTTTAAGAAAGCTTCAGTGTTTTCTTTTTTTCCTTTTTCTTTTTTTTTTTTAAGATGGGGGTCTCACTCTGGCACCCAGCCTAGAGTGCATTGGCCCCATCATAGCTTACTATAACCTCCAATGTGTGGGCTTATGCAATCTTCCCATCTCAGTCTCTTGAGTTGCTGGGACCACTGTTTCTGTCTTTTTTATGGTTAGTTTGAGTAGAATTTAACATGCATATGTGTAAAAACCTGAAACGGTTGTTTTGAAAAGAAATAGAGGCACAGTTGGAATGTTGAGATTTAGCCGAGTCTCTATCAGGTCATCCTTACTAATATTGCTGGCATGAGACTCCAGAGAGTTCCTGTAGTGCCACTGATGAATCAGCTCTCTTCTTTTGCTCCCCCCACCCCTCACGACAATTTTTTCTATTTTTGTGGAGACAGGAGTCTCACTGTGTTGCTCAAGCTGATCTCAAAGTCTTGGCCTCAAGTGATCCTCCTGCCTCAGCCTCCCAAAGCTCTGGGATTATAGGTCTGAGCCACTGCACCTGGCAGCTTCATGGTGTTTTTCTGTCGTGTGGATGTGTAATAGTCTGCTTCCACACATATTTAATTAAATAAAGGCAGAGTGCTGCTCTGCTCATATTTTCTTAGCTATTCTAGTAACTTTATCACTGCTGGGTATTTAAAGCCATAAATATTAATTACCTCTGTCACTTTTAACATTTTTGCCACTCTTTATTTTAGGGAATAGCTGATAGAAGAAACTCAGAGTTTGAGAAAGTGACTTTCGGCAGCCATAAAGCTATTCAAATTTAAAAGAGTCCATGGAAATGTGCATTTTTCCAGGATAACACTGGTTGCGAGGCTTTTTAAAGACTGTAAATTCAATTAAGCCATATAGGTTCTCTTTTAACATACAAGTGGCAACTTCAGGCCACGGTGTTCTCTTTCACGTCTTTTAATGTCTTCTATTTTTATTAAAACACTGGGTGGTGTCAGTGGTGTAAGCTTAATGTCAATATTTTCAGAAGCTTTTTTTTTAATTGTTGGGAAAGCATTGAGAGTGCAAAGAACCAGGTTACATTGCTGTGTTTGTTAGGTAAAGTCCCTCTTATAATTGTGTCCTGCCCCCTTCAGAAGCTTTTTTTTCTTCATAAGTGCTTTGTATTAAAGCTTTTCTCCTATTTACATATTTTCTTAACTATTTTTATTTAGGTTTAATAAATAGATAAAAGAATTAATAAATAGGACTTTTCTAGTTTCAGGCAATCTTATAATGTTTCTGTAGTAACATTGATTTTTATGTTCAATGTCTTGGCAAGCCACTAAATAATAAACTTGTTGAGCTGATTTTTAAAAGGTAAATAGAAAAAGATGGTATTGAAAATGTTTCTGTTCTTTCTCTTGGAGAGTTATGGAAAAGGCATCCTTTAAGCCATGTGCTTTTCAGAATCTCTAATTCTGAGGTTTTCAACAGCATGAAAATGGTCCTGCAGCAGTTACAGATCATTTGTAATGATGCTCAAATTGCTATTTTGAGTGAGCCTGTGCCAAAGGGTAATCGTTAACCGTGGCTGATTAGACTCAGTTCCTCCTGTGCTTTTTAGAGGATCTTTACCTATATGCTTGATTCCTCATGGCTATTGGAACCTGGTGTCATGCATTTTCAGTGTTCATTATATTTGTCACACAATATCAAGAGAATGATTGAAAGATCAATATGATAAAAATGTCTTCTCATTTAGGAAAAGTCCTGAAAATATTAGTCATTCTGAACAACTCAAGGAGAAGGAGAAACAAGGTTTTTTCAGATCCATGAAAAAGAAAAAAAAGAAATCTCAAACAGTAAGTAGATGGCCAATTTCTATATATAATGACATATATTTCTCCATTACTGTGTGGTTACTTTACACTTCGTTCACAGCAAAGTTGATTATTTTCTTATTGAGACTTGACATGCATGGCCTGTATAAGTCTCTTCCTGAAATTCTGTACAACTACCCTCCTATCACACAGCCATTTCTAGAATCCAGAGAATCTCCAGGAATAGAAAAAAATTGAATTTGGAAGAGAGAGAACACTTTAAGCTGGTCTCAGTAAACCTCTTTTCTGTGTGGATTTATATTCATATAAAAACCATGAAGATGCAGGATTTGTTTCTCTCTGGGGGTAGGAGGCTAAAGGTATACAAAAACTTAGGAAATGACTTTGGTTTGCATTTAAATCTTGAAATTCGGCTCGGCACCTGCGGCTCAAGTGGCTAAGGCGCCAGCCACATACACCTAAGGTGGCGAGTTCAAATCCAGCCCAGGCCCACCAAACAACAATGATGGCTGCAACCAAAAAAAATAGCCAGGCATTGTGGTGGTCGCCTGTGGTTCCAGCTACTTGGGAGACAGAGGCAGGAGACTCGCTTGAGCCCAGGAGTTGGAGGTTGCTGTAAGCTGTGATGCCACAGCACTCTACCCAGGGGGATAGCTTGAGGCTCTGTCTGAAAAAAGGAAATCTTAAAATTCATAAATAATCATCATTCCTTATAGAACTCCTGTGTTGACAAGCATGTTTCTGGCCTGTGTAGTCACATAGAAAAGATCGTATCTGGAATTTCAGGGCTTGCTTTAGAAGGAAAACATATTTGCCCTTTGATCACACTGTGAGATGGAATGTGCCTTATCTCCTGGGAGCCATTTGCCTGAACAAAGGTCTGGCTCCATGAGACCCCACGCATCACTTCACTGAATCACCGTAAGCAAGGATCCTGCTGGTTAGTGACTTGAGGAAACCAGGCCTCCAGGATAGCAGCAGTTCTTCACCCAGATGAGGCCTGCCTGCTCTTTGCATTATGACACCTTTGAGACGAGACAAGATTGGGTTAGCCAATGGTTTTCATTCTGGTTGTACTGCACACATGATTTACTCTCACTTATTTTAAGAGGAGCAAAGACATAATCAGAATGGCCTGTTTGGATGGCCTTCGTTGATTTCATCTGCAAAATGAGTAAATTAGACGCAGTGTCTCTGTGGCCCTTTCCAATATGTAATTCTAGTAAAGATTAGATAGATGATTGGAACAAAGTATTTGATAACCTGAAGTAAGGATTTTTATCTCACAGATATTCTAGAAATGTTAACAAAAACCTTCCTGGAATACCTTTCTAGGTCATTCTTTCACTTGCTTGTTAAATTTATGTATTTCATTATACACATAACATAAATACAAGCTCATTATAGAAAAACTGAGGAAAATAAAAAGATTGTTTATAATCTTACCACCCTCTGTAGCTAGTATTAAGATTTTGGTATATTTCCCCCTAGCTTTTTAGCCTATACATATTTGTGGAGAGAAGATATGTGTTTTTTTTTTAATTTGTTTTAAATAATAGTAATCTTTCTAATATAACTTTGTATTCTGGCTCTTAACAGTATATCATCACAGACACATACACAATATGTGTGTTACCGCACAAACTTTATTTTTTTCAATTTCAGATTAATGTGAAGATATAATTAGGTTATATTGTTAGCATTTGTTACATAAAGTCTAAGTTGAGCCCCTCCCCCAGGAGGTGTGCCGTATACCCTTGCACTGTGCCAGTTGGGTGAAAGCACCCCAATCCTCTTCTCTCCTTCCTTTCCCCCCCTTCCTTCCTCCCTCCTCCCCTCTCAGCTTGAGTTTAATTGTGTTTTTCTCTTGTGTGGGCATATATTTGTTCATCTACTGGTTTCATTTTAGTATTGAGTATATTGGATACTTGCTTTTCTATTCTTGTGATACCTTACTAAGGAGAATGTTCTCAAACTCAATCCAGGTTAATACAAAAGATGTAAAGTCTCCATCTTTTTATGGCTGAATAGTACTCTATAGTGTACATCTACCACAGTTTATTAATTCATTCATGGGTTGATGGGCACTTTGGTTGATTCCACGTCTTGATGATTGTGAATTGAGCTCTGATAAACATTCTAGTGCAGATGTCCATATGGTAAAATGATTTATTTTCTTCTGGGTAGATACCTAGTAGTGGGATTACAAGATCACATGGAAGGTGTACTTTCAGTTCTTTGAGGATTCTCCGTACTTTTTTCCAAAGAGGCTGTATTAGTTTGCAATCCCACCAACAGACTACATAAACTTTATTATCTTCAAGGTCTTCCTCTGTCACCTAGGCTGGAGTGCCATGGTATGATCATAGCTTGCTGTAGCCTCCAACTCCTGGAGAACAGTGATCTTCCTGCCTCATTCTCCCATGTAGCTAGGAATACATGCACACACATACCACCATGCCTGGCTAATTTTTAAAAAGTTTTTTGGGTAGAGACAGGGTCTCTCTATATTCTAGGCTGGTCTTGAACTCCTAGGCTCACATAATCATCCTGCCTTAGGATGTGAGCTACTGTGCTGGCCATAAAGTGTTGCTTTTTTCTTTTTTTTGAGACAGAGTCTCACTATGTCGCCCTCCATAGAGTGTTGTGGCATCACAGCTCACAGCAACCTCGAACTCTGGGGCTTAAGCGATTCTCCTGCCTCAGGCTCCCAAGCAGCTGGGACTGCAGGCACCCGGCTGTTTTTTGTTATAGTTGTCATTGTTTGGCAGGCCCGGGCCAGGTTCGAACCCGCCAGCCCCAGTGCATATGACTGGCGCCCCAGCAGCTGAGCTACTGGCACTGAGCCAAGTGTTGATTTTTCTTTTTAAAACTCTTTGTATCTCCACCTGAAGCTCACTTAAAGCAGAATGTCAAATTAAAATGCCACTCATACAAACAGACCTTGATTTAACATAGAGACACTTAAAATATTTAAAGTGCTAATAAAGTAAAACTTTTATCATTGTCATAGAACATATTTATCTCTTATTAACAGTAAACTTTGACTACCTCCTCCTGACCATTGTTATTTTTATATTGTGATTTTTGTTCTTAACCACAGGTCTACAGCCATTCTTGGATGATTAAGTTATAAGAAGTGGGAAGAATCAAGGGATTATATGGGGGTTTTGTGTACAGATTTAGATTTTGATGTTAGTCTGCCTTAAACCAACATTAAACCTAAAGTCCCCAGCTCTCTGTGGCATCATTAGAGTCTCTACATGTTGACTGACTTTTTTTAGGATTTAGTTTAAATTTTAGAAATTGAAATAGGCCAGTCGTAGTTGCTCACGCCTGTAATCCTAGCACTCTGGGAGGCCAAGGTAGGTGGATTACCGTGAGCTCACAGGTTCGAGACCAGCCTGAGCAAGAATGAGACCCCTTATCTGAAAAAATAGCCAGACGTTGTGGCAGACGCCTATAGTCCCAACTACTTGGGAGATTGAGGCAAGAGAATCGCTTGAGCCCAAGAGTTGGAGGTTGCTACGAGCTATGATGCCACAGCACTCTGCTGAGGGTGACAAAGTAAGACTCTGTCTCAAAAAAAAAAAAAAAAAAAAAAAAGAGGGCGGCACCTGTGGCTCAAAGGAGTAAGGCACTGGCTCCATATGCCAGAGGTGGCAGTTTCAAACCCAGCCCCGGCAAAAAACTGCAAAAAAAAAGAAAGAAAGAAAAAGAAATTGAAATAGTATAGATTAGGGCAAATAGGATAATTGCTATTCTCTAACATCCTCTCCACTTAAACTTACTTTTTTTTAGGTTTTCATAAGTATTATTTTTTTATATATAAAGTAACTGCCAAATATCTTTGCATGGGTCATATTGCCATAAACCTTCCAAACCAAAAGTTGTTTGTACCTCTGCATTTTAATTAAAAGAAAAAAACTAAGGCTTTGGGATCTAGCTTCAGATTTCCAAAGAATGCTCAGTACAGCCTGCCAGGCCTCAGCCTCTGAAGCCTGGCATTGGGCTAACACTGCCTTTTTTGAATGAGCATTTAAACATAATTAAAGTTAATTATTTTTTACTTTCTAGAACTCAGCAAAAAGAAGCTAAGTAAAACAAACTTTGAAAGATTTAAGGCATTGTGGCCTTTGCATAAGATTACAAAAATATTAAAATCCGATGCCCAGTGCACATAGAGCAGTATGACATTTTAAAGCTGACAATCCTAAATCTTGTTTAACTTTTTCATTTCACTAGTATAGGATCTGAGCCCAAGCAAGTTGTGACCTGCCCATAATCACACAATCAACTGGGAGAACTAGAATTGGGTTTTCCTAAATACCAAGCCCAGGCTCAGTCCGTAGCAGGGGCTCACCTCTGTGGAGAGCCTCTGGGAGCTCTCTCCTGGCTTCTTCAGCAATGCAAGTAAAACTCTCCCTTGGGGTTCCCACCATTGGACCAGGAAAATTTGTGGGATATCACTTGAATGTCTTCATATACAAACCCTTAAAAGATGATCTACTTACCTTCGTGTACATTCTAGTTCTCTGAGGATTGAGAGATCTAAAACAGGAAAATGGTGCCAAAAAGAATTCTATGTTGTAAAGGTGCTTGCTTTGACTCAAGCAAATCTGGAAGCTGCCTTGGGAAATCTGGCTTCAGTTACATACCCAGGGAGTTACATAAGCCCTCAGAGCATATGGTGACTTTGCCAACTTGGTAATTGTATCCTAGTTAGCATCTCAACTTGTGATGATACTTCAATTTAAAGATTGAAATTTCTGTTTCTGCCCTTTGAAAACCAGTATTCTGAATTTTGGCAGATATTTTACATTGGGTAAATTTTTCCCGCAGTATAGAACAAGGCTTCTTATTCAACATTAGTATCCCACCATAGTGATAGTCCTCTTTCTAGTGATGTGCACCAAATTCAAAAAGGTTTGAGGTATCTTTTTTTTTTTTTTAAGGCTAGTCAAATGAAGCAGTGAGATCTTTTTTTGTTTGTTTTTTGACCTAATAGGCAAATTACATGGTAGATTTTTTTTAAGTTGGCGAAGTCCTCTACCAATTAGAAAAAGGTTGACATTTACCAATAGCTCTTTAAACACAATTCTAATAATCATGGTTTTTAATAAGAAGTAAATTCTTAAATATTTTGTAAGCTTTATGTGAGTAGATGCCTGTAGATCTCTAGGCATTCCTAGTAGAGTTATTGATCATGACCACATTATATACTTAGAAGAAATTTGTGCTTGTTTTGAATTTACATTATTGATGTCTTCATTTCCAGGTGAGAAATCACACAGAGCCTCTATAGATGCATAGCACAGAGACTCTTTTAGCGATGGTTAATATTTAGCAATTTGAGAGCTTCCAAGGGCTACTAGTTTCAATAAGAGCACCTTATATACCTTTTTTTTTTGCAATTAGTTTATTTATATCTTATATTGCAGACAGATTCCACCAACGGGGAGAATCCAAGCATCAAGAAATCCCTCTTTCCTCTTTTTAATTCAAAGAATCATTTAAAGCATAGTTCTTCTTTGAAAAAGCTTCCTGTAGTCACTCCACCCATGGTACCCATTTTTACGTATGGTAGCCCTGAAAACTGCTCCAGTAAAACTTGTTTTACTGATGACAACAGCATGTCTTATTTTCATGGGGTCATATTCTCTAAATGCTAGTTAAGTACCTGAGCCAGTTCCATAAATTCATTGTGATATAAATTCTTTTCCATTCTGGATTTTCTGAATCAGTTAAGGAAGTTGAAGCATAAAGTCTATTAAACAAACTAGTGAAAGCCTGGTTTGTATATTGCCTGATTAGCCAATTGTTGGCAGACAGCATTCATAAAATCCTGTATTTCCTGTAAAGAATTAAATTAACATTTACAATTAACAAATGTCTTTGCATTTGGCTCACAGAGTTTGTTAACACTTGGTTTGCAGTTTGTTTTTTTGAAGCCAAGTTGAATTGACCAAATTGAATGAGCTAGCAGGCTCCATGAAAAAACAGCTTCTATTAGTTGGTGACTTGCTCTTTCCTTGCCTGGCTCTAGCTTTTGCTGGTCACTCAGTTCAAAGCCAGGGTTTTGCTTGGCATTTGACATTACTCTCTTATGTTCACCAAAATTAGTGAATAGACCAGTTGCATTCATCTGCAATTTGTGGCACAAATTTCCATCATTTTCCTAGTACATAATGTTAGACCCAAATTTACGGGCAATGGTTTAGGAATGTGATCCAAACCATACTTTCCCACTTTGCTACCCTTCAATGCCTACTAGACTTCTTTGAGACTACCAAATACAGTGTTTGGATCATCTTCCCAGCAGAAGAAATTTTTATTTTATTGAACTGGTTCATAACCTAACTGCAATATGGAATGAGGATACGACAGCAATTCCTGGTACAGCCCAATTTAACTGCTCTCTCTTACAGCGACTAAAACTAACAGCATGGGAATGCTTTAAGGGTTGAGGTTTTAACAAGCTGCATGACATCTGCCAATTTTTCCTAATGCAGGGAAAATTATTAAGAAGGCAGAAGAATTTAACTAGCATCACTTGCATTGTGAACATTGGGAAAGACTGGGTTTCTTTTTTTATTGTGTTTCTTTTCTTCGTTTTGGTTGAGTTTTGGTTTGCTATTTGGTTTGTTTCTGTTCTTGGGTATAGTCACGTATCTTTATTGGGCATATTGGTGTGCTTATAGAATCCTTGTCTGTATTTTGCTCTAGGTGCCAAATTCTGATGGCCCCGATCTTCTGACATTGCAGAAAGCCATTCACACTGCTAGCACTCCGAGCAGCAGACCAAAAGAGTGGCGTCCTGAGAAAATCTCAGATCTACAGACCCAAGTGAGTAGAGACTGTACTACTCCTGCAGTCTCCCTTGACCAGCAGTGACTAGGGGCAGGGGAAGGAAGGAAACAGCCTCTCAATGTTACAGCAAGGCTGAGAGCCTCCTCAGAATAGACCCTGGCTAATAGCCAGATGCATCTTGGGAGTCAGGATGAATCTTGCTTCAGTGACCCCTGTCGTACTGGGAAAAAGGCAAGCAAGCTTCCGTTAGCCTTCACCTAGCCGAGGTGGGGAGATGAAAAACACATAGTCCCAACCCACAAATACCCTACAGCTCAGGAGAGAGAAAATTTGTAAAGAACCATAATTCATGGTGAAAAATGTCATATGCCATGAAAACACTGGGCAAGGGTGAGTGGAGGTGATAGAAAGGTTAAGTTTTTGTTAAAGGAAGTAACATACATATTGGGCCCTGAATGACAAATATAATAAAGTTTGTTGAGAGGATATTTCAGCTTCTGAAATCCATACTATTTTTGACAGGAAATGGGTGATCAGTTGCTTTAGGAGCTATATGTTAGACAGTATAGTGAGTCATATTTACCTGCCATAATAGGGGAATAGACAGAAAGTGAATCAGTGAATTTTTCAGGTGACTGAGGCTTATCTCCTTTAAAAAACTACTTTGATTAGAATCATCTTAATATTGTATCTTTTCAGTATCCCATAATGAGTAATGTAACATAATCTGCCTTGGGTTTTGATCATAGTCAGTATTATATAAATGCATTATTTCTCTATATTAGAAATTCTAACAACCCCCATGAGCTTTTGAGGTCATTGTGGTTACCTCTGCCTATAAGTGACCACAGATTTCTGTGATTTGGCTGGGGGTAGGGACTACTTTTTATAGTTTTTCTTTTTACTCTCTTTATCTCTAAGCAGAGCTGCTGACAAGAGTTCCCCAAATTGCCATTCTATTCGCCCAACCATTAATATTTTCTGCTTCTACCCTAGTATAGGCTTGGGGGGGGGGTGGAGAGGGCAGAGAATCAGATATCCAAGTTTACTGAATATGTATCCAAACTAAGGACATAAGGACGTAAGCGAAAGCCTGATGCTCCATTCCCAATTTTTTTTAAATGGGGCTATAGAACCTTCTTAATGAAACCATTTCTTTTTCCAAGAAGCTCTGTTTAAGTAACTTTGTTTCTCTATCTGAATTCAGATTATTGTAATTGCTCTAGAGCTACATGCGGTCAGGGCTATAAGAATCGTCAGAGTCTCCTTATGTTATCAGACCAATTTAATAAAACACCAGAACAACCCACTCGTGAGCATTCAGCAGGCACAGTGTGCTGTGCTACCTCCGACAGGGACCACAAAGCTTGACTAGAAAGACTTTGGAATGGTAATGGAGAATACTTCATGGGAGCATTATCTACTTGAGTCAGATCTAAAGCCATTTACTGTGGATTTCAATGCTCTCTTCCCTCAAATCTTATAATGGTCCTTGAGATTTTTAGCATTTTATTCAGACTTGGCTGAGCCCTTAAATGCATGTCCATCATAACCATGATACTCAAAGTAAAGGCACTCTGAGGATTGGCCCCAGAGGTGCCCCAAGGCTGGGGTTGTAGTAAAGTAGCAGAGTCTGGCAGTGCTGATTGGCTGTGAATTTTAAGTGCTTTCTGTGCCTCTTCTGAGGTAGAAGAAGAGGAGAGTACACCACCTTTCACTGTGGAGGATCCTGAGGCTCAGGAGTTGCCTGAGAACACTTGGCCATTAAGGGGCAGACTGCTTCTAGGCCCTGCCTTCTACCTTGCAGCCAGTCTTCCTCCATACTGCTGTGCCCTTTGGGGCCCTGGGCCAGCAGTCACACAGTCACAGACAGGAAGGCTGCTATGAGCATATTGACTCGAAGGACCACCATGAACGAATTCTCTTTCAGATTTTGCAAGGGTTTGTGTGTTTCTCTGTGCTTTGCATTTTAATGCCCAAACCTTACCCTCCCCCCTCAAAAAAAAAACATGCAGCAAGTGAACATTTGAATTTTGCAATATCAGGAGAAAGGGAAAATCAGGGAGGTAAAAACAAAAAGGGCTATTCAATTTCTAGCTGAGTACATTGCTACCTAACTTAAAATTACACTTTTTAAAGCTTCTCTTGCAGCTAGATATGATTGTGTGCCTAAGTTCTAGCCAGTCGAATATAAGTGGAAGAAGCATTATGTGGAAGCTTTGGGAAGACTTCTCCTTCCTGCTGATTAAAGCTTGAGATCCCCTGGTAAAGGTAGGATGCTCTAGGTAGGAGGAGCCTGGGCCCTGCCAGCTCCAGATGTCTAATCTAAATTGAGAACAATAACTACATTCTCATTTGAGGAAAACCCAAAGAACAGATGCGGCTGGACGAGCCCTTCCTCCCACGTGCTTGCCCTCCCTGGCTACGCCCAGTCGTCTCAGGTCTGAGCTCCATTTCCTTCCAGCTCATGGGCTCCTCTAAACGAATGCTGCCTGTGTTCTCATCCTTTCTTTCAGAGCCAGCCGTTAAAATCACTGCGCAAGCTGTTACATCTCCCTACAGCCTCAAATCACCCGACTTCCTCAGATCCCCGCTTCCAGCCCTTAACAGCTCAACAAGCCAAAAATACCTTCTCAGAAATTCGGATTCACCCCCTGAGCCAAGCCTCTGGCGGGAGCACCAACATCCGGCCGGAGCCCGCACCAAAAGGCCGGCCACCCCTCCCGCTGCCAGGTCAGATGGATCCTGGTTGGCACGTGTCCTCTGTGGCCAGGAGTGCCACAGAGGGACCTTCCTACTCTGAACAGCTGGGTGCCAAAACCGGGCCGAATGGGCACCCCTATAACAGAACAAATCGCTCACGAATGCCAAATCTGAACGATTTAAAAGAGACAGCCTTGTAATTTGTGCTGGTGGGGGGGGATGGGGCGAAGGGGGGTGGGCAAGACAGTCGGGAGGGGAGGGGTGGGGTGGGCTGGGGAATGGGCTGGGCCAGGGTGGTAAGCCAGTATTTTCAGCTTTATGAAGGTGTGTGCAATACTGTATGTGGGGGCCTTTGGGCTCCTCACAGCACAAATGCTAGTCAGGGATCTTAGAGCCACAGGAGTTTCTTAGGGATCACCACTCCCCACAGGCCTTGTGTGAGAATGGATAGAGTGTGCCATTGAGAAAGATGAAATTCTTGCCAGTTTCTCCCCCGTACACTCCAGCTTTAGTGCAATCTCTTTTGAACTTGGGAAAACCAGGACGTGTCCTGGCACTGCAAGGGATAGAAAAGTCCGTGTTGACCAATGCCCTTACCACATATTTTTTTCTGCCTAGACTAAATGTGGGGTTTATTGCAATCCAAGAGTATCCCTTTGAAGGGTTAGCAGATGAACTGTATGTCTTAAATTGTTTTCTAAACTTCCATATTTGATAGGATTTGTAACATTTATTTATAATTAATATTGTACTGTTATAATCATACCTTTTATGTTATAATGTAAAGTTATTTTGAGCTGTTTGAAACATTGTGAAGCAGTGGGACAGCTACAGTAGTTTCTATAAAAACTAAACAGTAACATTTATATATTGCATCAGGAGTATTTTATTCTATATATAAATATATATATATGGTAAATATCTGTCTGTTTTATAAATATATTCATTTAAAGAAAGTATCGTTATGACACTATCTGCCATATTTTTATACATTTGTGATATGAAGTGAGTATTATACTTCTAATAAAGGGAGTTGAATTGTGGCTACATGTGACTGTAACAGTATGAACCTTGCTCAACATTTAGGCCCCAGCAGTAGCCTCTAGACATGATCCTTGGTAGCAGACGAGATGCAGCATCTCTTTCCAAACCTGCAGGGGAAGAAGGTTGGATAGGCCAGTGAGAGTTCCAGCAGGCCTTGTTTCCATCCTTCTGTACTTGGCTCCTGTTTGTGTCCACAGCCGTTACTTGCACTTGAGGGGAGAATAGATTGAGGCATCGCTCATGGGTCTTTGTAGAGAGAAAGTGCTCTTCCACTTAGCATTAGTGTAGAGCGTAGACCAAAGATTTGCCAGTGAACATTCCTTGCAAAGTTGTAAGAGGCACCTGTTTGCAGATTTTGCAAACCAGCTCTATGCTCCTGAATACTGTCCACTGTCCTAGAGACACTGGCTGGTGGGGTGTGAGATACATGTGTGGCATTTCTATTTCTAAATGCTTTTTATGTTATTTGCTCTTTCCAATGTTATATTTAAAAGGCTCCTGGAACAACTCCAGATGTAGAGAAAATTGCTCTATCCATTTTTTTCTTCCTGGGACCGTCTGTTTATAACAAGGTTATCATTCACACCTGTAAATATACATACACACCCATTAGAACAGGACCTATCTTTCCCTCATTTGATCTCTTTCAACTCCCAAGTTACTCCCAAGTATCATCAAGGCCTTTCCCCAGCAAGTGTTATACCCTGGAGCCTCTGGGCCATCCTTGACAGAAGCACCTCCATGCCATCATCTATCAGTAGTATTAGATTTTTGGAAGTAGTCTTTTAGCAATAATACTTTTCAAGGTCCCTCCCACACCTCAAAGAGGTAACTTCTCGATATTTCTTACTTGTCCCAGAATTCTGAGAGTGTCAGTCCCTGAATCAAGTCAGCTATATTGAAATGTGCTGAGTTACTGTTAACCCTTCCCCAAGATTTTGAGAATCATAGCTCTCATGATTATGAAGATTATAAAGAAAAAGGTCCTAGTCTCTTTGAAGCTTAAATTGTGCACATATTACATTTTTATATAAATACTATAATGATGTATATTGATTATATATAGAGGTCATTTTAAGGTGCTTTTTATTTAATTTTAATAAGTGTAATAGGCACTAAAATGAAACTCAACTGGGTACTATAGAAACAATTTGATTCAAATCAATAGTTTTGCATGCTCTTTAATTCTCTATCTTGTTTCTCTCACCAGTTAGTACTGCTTGGGTAGCTCTGAATTCTGGCTTTTCCCAGGCAGCTGCTTGGTAATACAAGTGAGGTAGACCCTCAGCAGTTTTTGCCTGGATACTAATGACTAAAAAGGTGTATATTTAACTCTTCTTTTTCGTACTGGATCTGTACCTTGTATTCCCCCTTGCAAACCAGAAACTACATTTTTTTCCTCTGGAAAGACTTCTCACTGTGCTGTGCGCTTAGGAACTGCGCAGTCCCATTGCCGCTTTGGCAGTTGAGGCTCGTCGTCACCTAGGGGCTGGTTTCCCAGGTTGCCATCCTTGCTAACACTGGGATCTCAGATATTTGCAGAAAATTTTTATTCATGATGGTTCTTCAAAGAAGGGCTAGAATAATTGCCTTCTACCTAGAGCAAAGTAAACCTAACTGATGAAGAGTCAACACGTACTTTTGTACATTCCCAGATTTGAGCCAGAAAATATCTACAAATATCTACAATGTTTTCAACTAGTGTTTTTGAGGTAGCTCTTTTATCCTCTTCTTAGCTTTTGTCTGTTCTGACTTTTCACTGATCCTCAGTACGTTGTAAGTGAACTACAATCTGCATTTCTAGCATGTAAATTCTCTTCCCGCTCACGGAGGGGAATGGTGAAGTTTTTCTCTTAGATCTAATGGGCCCTCTCTTAGCTTTTAACTGTCGTTTCCCCCTCTGCTTGATGAAGAATTGTTGACCTCACCAAAATTACCATCCATGATAGGAAAGACTTGTTGTAAAGTCATACAAATTTGCATTTTCTTTAGGAAGGGGAATCTATGACATCCATGTTCTGTTATCTTCCCTAACTTCCTAAAGGATAAAAAGTTGAATGAAAGTTTATAAGTTACTTTGTTTTATGAAAGTATTACTGGTCTCTTTTTGAAAAGGAACTCTGCTTCGCTGTTTTTCTACTTCTTTGCCATCCTTGTTTTTCTTCTCTAAAGGTTCTTAATGAACTCTAATTGAACCTTCTTTGGTCTTGCTCTGAAGTTTAATCTCTCTCCAGAGCCCAAGTCCAAAAGGGAGTGCTCCCTGCTAAGAGGCTCAAGTGAGCTGACTCAACTGCAGTGGTTCTCAACTAAGGGCAAATTTGCCTCCTAGAGCATACTTGGCAATGTCTGGGGACATTTGATTGTCACACAGGTGTGGGAGGGGGTGGTAGTGTGCTGCTGGCATCTAATGTGTAGAGGCCAGGGATGCCACTAAATGTCTTACAATTCACAGGACAGCCCCCAACACAAAGAGTGATCTAGCCCCAAACATCACTAGTGCTGAAATTGAGAAGCCCTGCCCTACACCATCCCAAGCCCACCAGTCTGCAGAGCGTGGCTCTGGGCCTATTCTTTCTAGGCCACAGAACTGCAGGTATGAATTCTTCAACATCACATTCTCTTAAAGAATCTTTGACCACTATCTTTGAATCCTTAGAATCGTATTGTTCATTTCCATTGTCTTGGGCCTGCTAAAAGGTGCATACTTTGGGAGGAGACTAGAGTTACTTTATAGGTGTTTGAGAACTTAAATTCTAGCTTAGCATTCTTAGAAAATCTTTCATAGAGCCATGAGGCTTATATTTAGAAGCAAGCAACAGCCTGGCAGATTGGCATGATTTTTACCAACTGCTCAAAGGCATCCATGGCTTTTAGCTGTGTCTCCTGAAAGAAAATGTCTTTGTTTTTTATTCAAGTCATTTAATAGCTCTTTACAAATATTAGCATATGGCAGACCGATTAGAAGCAAAAAACTCTTTATTGGTGGTTGTGATGTGACTGTTATAGAAGTATTTGTGCTGTGTGCTTTGGTTAAACCTGTTTTAAAACATGCTTTAAGAGTCACCATATGCAGTTGTACTTTAATTGTAAGCTCAGAGCTATGCTGGTCAGTCTCTAGTCACGCCGTGTATTATAAAGTATGTTGTGGTTGTAGAGTTAGCCAGTTTAGCATGTTCTAATCTGAAAATTAGTGGACTATACTAGGAAACGCTATCCCATTTTCCCTTCCCAGCACCTCTTAGTTAATATCATAGTATCCTCACTTCTTAAACTAGTTTGTAGAGTAAGGAAAAAAGCCATTTATTTTCTTCTAGCCATGTATTAAAAATGACTCATAAGTGTACAACTTTTTTTCAAAGGCCAGAGGATTACTTTTCACATGTGTGGAAGGATCTGTCCATTTCTCTTCACCTAGTTCCTGGTGGTGACTGAACTCTTTCAGCAAGGGCAATAGTTCCTTATGATTCATTGCTAAAGGTCAGCGGGGAACTCAGTCAATCTGCAAACGTTCTCCGGGTCAGAACATGCTTTCTAGAGAGCATCCCTTTTATATCTAAAGGTTCGTTACCTCCTTCATTGTGGTGGGATCTTGAGTTCCATGTGGGTACTATATCCACAGATTCATACTTCTGTGACCTGGGAGTGTGGCATGATACACTGAACCGAGTCAGGAAAGAGTGGATTATTTCCTTGCCTCCTTCAGTTCATCACTAATGTGTAGGCAGAGAAAACTTATTTATGGTTTAAAAACTAATAATTCTGGTTTCTTTGAAAGGGGCTGCAGAAAAGACAGTACAAATGTTATAAGGGTCCTGTCGCTAATCCCCAGAGCCAGAATCTCACAAGAAGATCCTCTCGGACTTAAAAGACTGGCTTACAAAAGAAAAAAAACAAGTTTGTAAGCGGTTATGATTTCTTCCTTTTACTTCTTGACCAGCTGAGATACAGAATATTTGGAGGTCTGGTTCAGCTGATCAAAAAATTCTGTCTTAGAAACCATGAGTAAGAAACCATGTAAGCAAATGAAGTCCCTCATCTGTCTACTTGCACACAGTATGGGAGAAGTGAGGTGGCTAGGGAACTCTGGGCCTGCTGCCCCATTCAGTTCTTTTTTTCTTATTTAATTGAATGTACTGTAGAAGATGGTAGACTTTTATGTGAGCCAGTTACTCCGCGAATCTTCGTTGCCCACAGTGGTTTGTTAATTCAGCAGCATTAGGCCCGGTCCTGACTCTACCTTTCTCCTTTCCAGGCTCTGGCCCCACCTTTCTGTGTATTTACTGTAGGTTATTAAATATGATCATGACCTGCCTTGCATTTTCATTCATCAAGTGTTTACTCCCAGATTTAAGGGAGGTTTGTCTCGTTTTGCCAGAAAAAAATTGTAATAGTCTGCACGCTGGATGTGTAGGGCCCCCCAAACTTTGGCAGTGAAATTGGTTTCACTTCTGAGGCCCTTCATTTCCCATGAGGTTAAGCTCTCTGAACCCCATTTAATCCTTGGGTCTATTTTGATCCTCCTTTGGAATCTGAAAATCGGTCTCCTGTTGTATGCAGATTAGAAGTTGCCTTGTTTGCTACTCTTCCAACTCAGAGTATCAGGGAGAAAGAGGCCTTATCTGTTCCTCCATCCCCTCTGTTTTGACAGACTGCTAAGAATTCCTCAGGACTTCCTTTGGTTTGGGGATATTACTTTCCCAAAAGACTGATAAGATTTATTTCAGGCATAGACAAACTTGTCCTAGTGCTCTGCTTCAGGTCTAATCAGAAGAAACCCAGGAATAGAAAAGGAAGATGCCTTGACTTTTTGTCCCTGTTGGGGATTAAAGTTTTTATTGTCAGAGTTGTCAAAAACTCCAGTTCAAACTATGTAGAGTTGCACGGGGAAAAAATCAACAAAACACAATGCTTTTCCTCCTGGAGAATTTCTAAGTTCTCCACTATGGCTTTAGATTTTTCCCAAATGGAAAACAAAGCTTGCAGAAAACCCTTTTCACTAGAAATATACTGCTGAGTCTAGTCATCAGTCTATTTCCCTCTCCTTGTTACTCTTGGTCATCGATTGAGTCAGGCTAGAGGGGTAATGCGGTGATTGAAAGAAGTAAATTCTCACCGCAAACTTGGATTAATTCACAGAAACAATCCAACCCAACAAAATTGTTGCCCCAAATTTCTATCTCCAAGAATTGCTTTGTGCCATTGTGAATTCAGGTAGTTATTCTGTATATACTTAGACAACTATTCAGAGCTTCTTCAATCTCTAGTAAGTTTGAAGGTGGTATCTGGAAAGACACAGGGCAGGGTGACATTGAGACCCTGTTCATTCTTAAAAACAAAAATAGGGATAAGCCAGAATGATGTGACATCCAGTATGTGGTAGATGAAGAATCAGTGGAAATTCTTAGTTGCACAGACTTTATAATCCATTATGTAAAGTGTAATTCCATACTTTTTACTGTGGCAAGGGTGTGACGTGGTTGTTAATCTTTTTAATTTTTGAATCCAAACTGAATTTAAAGTGTTGAATACTTAAATCCTCTCAAGTGAATTATGAACCATTTGTAAAGTGTTTCTATAACTCTTTGTATCATGTGTTGGTACATCTTATCAAGTTTTTTCTGGCATGTATTCCATTCTAAACTTCTGTAATATTTCTATTGTTGCTGTAAATATTACACAAATATCTACTCCGTGGTAACCTTCATTATCAGCATGGAATGGTTAATTTTTACTGAGCACAATGTATTTTTGAATGAATCTTCCCAAATGTCTTTAATAAAATGCAGATTTTGCACTGACCGATGTGACTGCCAGGCCATCCCGATCTTGAGCACTGTGGTCCTTCCTGTTGGAACAGCAAACAGCTCCATTTTAGTTTCTTCTTTGGAAGAAAGAATATGTTGGAATTCAAATGAGGGATAATGGGCCTTTGAAGTTGTAATCAGCTTAAGGGACATTAATGTAAAGCAAGACAAATTCTGTAACTTAATGATGTTGATAATGTGTTTTTCTATTTATAAAGCTTTTTGCCCCTTATAGATTTTGAAAACTTTGGTTTCTTTTATACTTGACTGTTGTCACCTTGGCACATTACTAGATGCTGACGTGGTGGTTTGAGGAGCCTGGGAAGAGATGCCAGCCTCGTGCTAGGTGCTGTGGAGAAAGCAAAGATGGACAGCTTAATAAGGGTTTCTTATTCTAAAGCAGGGGCCAGCAAACCTTTTTCTGTAAAGGACAAGATGGTAAATACTGAGAGTTCTAGGCGCCATAGGGTCCCTGTCACCAGTGCTGAACTCTGCTGTTTGTTGTATTGCAAAAGTGGCATAGCTAATATGTAAATGAGTGAGTGTGGCTGTGGTCTGATAAATCTTCATTTACAAAAACAGGCCGTAGTTTACTGACCCCTGTTTTAGGCCCTCAATTTTGTCATTTAGGATAAGAAGACCAATTGAGTAAATAAATTCTCAATGGGGGGGAAAGAAATTTATGTAATAAATATAAAATATTCTCCAGTTTTCTTTCTAAACAAAGGGTAGGAACTAAAACTCAGTGCTTTGCATTCTTAAAAATACTGTGTCCACCAATTCTTCATTCTAAGTATCTCCTTAAGTGGCATGGAAATTTGTGGCCTGTGACTTCAACTATACTTTTATGGAGACTGAATCAAAGTATCTGGGGCTTACATAATGTTTTTATGTTTATAGCACTTAACTGTGGCCAGCCACAATGCCAAGTGTTTTACTTTTATCATCACATTTGTTTTTCACAACAACTCATTGAAGCAGGTACTGTTACTATCTTCTTTTTATAGATGAGGAAACCAGTTTATGTACTTTATGTAGACTTGTCCAAGGTCACCCAGTTTGGAAGGGCCAAGACTAGGATTTGAAGCCAAATATGTTCACCTTAAGCCTGTACCCTTAAAAGTCATTGCATCTCCATGTGTAGAAACTGACATGGAGTGGTCCCATTCAGATACTATTTTCTCTTCAGTAATTCAGGTTTGTTCAAGTAACTCCAAAGTTCAGATTTTCAAAAACAGTTTCTAACACAGAGTATGTAAAAAAAAGTTTGCCTGAAGGGACTCTAGACACAGAAATAAAGACAACTTAGTGAAGTGAAGGAAGAGGGTAACAGACTTAGAAAAAGCTATCGATATTGATGGAGTAAGTGTATTAATGGAGCAGGTAATGATGAGCCCACACAATGTAAAACATATGCTTTTCTAAAAGCTCACAATAGGCGAGACACAGTGGCTCATGCCTGTGATCCTGGCACTCTGGGAGGCCAAAGTGGGCAGATTTTTTTGCTCAGGAGTTCAAGACCAGCCTGAGCATGACCAAGACCCTGTCTCTACTGAAAATAGAAAAATTAGATGGGTGTTGTAGTGGGCACCTGTAGTCTAAGCTACTTGGGAGGCTGTGGCAGGAAGATTGCTTGAACCCAGGAATCTGAGGTTGCTGCAAGCTAGGCTGATGCCATGGCACTCTAGCATGAACCACAGGGTAAGACTCTGTCTCAAAAATAAACAACAATTTAAAAAGGCACAACAATTTGTGTATTACTTTCCATCTCATTACCCAAGAGGTAATAAATTGATTTGAGGATAGAACATTTTATTGAAACAAATCACGGAAGTTTCAGAGACTCAAGTTAGACTGCCTGAGTGGAGCCTTGGGCTCCCTCCTCTATATCTCATGTGGCTTGAGGCAAGATACTTCTTTATGCCTCAGTTTCCTTATCTTTAAATGAAGCTAATCACAGTATCTACCTCAGAGGGTTGTTGTGAGGATCTAATGAGGTGATAACCTGCAAAGCACTTGATAAAAGTCTTAACAAATATTAGCTCTTAGAACATTACTGCTATTAATTGTGCCCCAGTTGGCAGCTCCAGGAAGTTGAAAAGGAATGTCACTGAATCTTGAGTGCCAGTTATACAGAGCACATTGAGTGCCTACAAAGCACTTTAGATGCATATTTCCTATTTGATTTTGAATATCAGCCCTGTAAAGTGGTTGGAGTTAAGAATAGCCCAGCTTGGAGCTGCTCTTGGGATCACAGGGGAAGCTATAGCCGTTGTAAGCTGTTTGTCAGCAGGCCTCAGCAATCAAGCTCCAAGTGAACAAAAAGATGGGCTTCTGTCAACATCTGTTCAAAGGTTCACTTTATGGGTGCAAACTGCTGGGCTCTGAGAATGGATTCAAAGCAGTACTTCTATTTTGAAATACCTTTGCTTTGTCCAAGTAACCTCTTCCCACACTGAGTACCAGAATCAGCTCAGTTTTTGCCCTTAATACTGGCGATGCTTAATGCTACTTCTTTGTTTATAACATTTCATTTAATTATTTAAAAATCTGCAAAATGTTGTGTATATTTTACCACAATTTAAAAAAATCTCCAAGTGTAGACCATACTCTAGCATTTCTAAAAATAAAAGTAAACATGTTAAAATAAAGTAAGAGTGAGTTTTTGCTACATTATACATATTTTTTAATCGAAAGTTTCCCCCACAAAAGAAATGATACTGCATGTGTTTAATGGCAAAATTCTGTTAGACTTCTAATTTCCCTCCTCAATATAATTTTTTGTTTTTACACATTGTCACAAATTGAATGAAGAATTAGTATGCTATTGTAAGCAAATTTCCTACAGAAAAAATGTTTTATGGATCTCAGTTTATTAAATTCTGAAGTATTGAGCAATTTCTTATGTGAAATCCCAGCTGGCTGCTTTGCAGAAATTGACAAGTTGGTCATGAAATTCATATGGAAATTCAAGGAACTCAGGATAGCCAAATCAATCTTGAAGAAGAGCAAAGTTGGAGGACTCTCACATCCCAATTTCAAAACTTAATTATAAAGCTACAGTAATGAAGACAGGTAATAGAATTGTGAGGCAAGGAATAAATTCTCACATTTATGATCAATTGATTTTGACAAGGGCTTCAAGACCATTCAATGGAGAAAGAATAGTCTCTTCAACAAATGGTGGTGGGACAGCTGGATATCCCACATACAAAAGAATGAAGTTGGACCCCTACCTCACACCATATATAAAAATCAACTCAAAATTAATCAAAGATCTAAATGTAAGAGATAGAACTATAAAACTCTTTGGATAAAACACAGGGGCAAATCTTGGATTTGGCAATGGTTTCTGAGATAGGACCAAAAGTACAACCAACCAAAAAATAAATAAATAAATTGGGATTCATCAAAACTTTTTAAATTTTGGGCCGGGTGTGGTGGCTCACACATGTAATCCTAGCACTCTGGGAGGCTGAGACAGGTGGATAGCTTGAGCTTACAAGTTTTGAGACCAACCTGAGCCAGAGCAAGACCCCATCTCTACTAAAAATAGAAAAACTGAGGCAAGAGGAATGCTCAAGCCCAAGAGTTAGAGGTTGCTGTGAGCTATATATGATGCCATGGCACTCTACCCAGGGCAACAGCTTGAGACCCTATCTCAAAAAAAAAAAAAAAAAAACTTTTTAAGTTTTGTACTTCAGAGGACTCCAAGAGAGGAAAACATAGAGAATGGGAGGAAATATTTGCAAATCTTAAGGGAATTGTATCAATTATAAATAGGCTAGACTTATAACTCTTGCAACCTAGTAAGTTGTAAGCTGGTTTTAAAATGGCAAAAGATCTGAATGGACATTTCTCCAGAGAAGATGTACAGATGGCTCGTGAACACGTGAAAAGATGCTCCACATCAGTAATCATTAGGGAATGAAAAAACTACGTGGACAATGAGATACCGCTTCACACATACTAGGATGGCTATAATCAAAGACAATAAGTATCGATGAGGATGTGGAACAATTGGAACCCTCATAGATTGCTGATGGGACTGTAAAATGGTGCAGCCACTTGAGAAAGCAGTTCCTAGAAAGGTTAAAGAGTTACCATGTGCGCTGGCAATTCCACTCCTAGGTGTTTACCCAAGATAAATGGAAATATACATTCACATAAAAACTTACAAATGTTCATAGCAGCATTATTCATAATAGCCAAAGCTGGAAACCACTCAAATGTCCAATTATGGATGAATAGATAATGGTATATCCACACATGGAATGATATTCAGCAGTAAAAATGAAGACTGAAGTACTGACATACTACAACATGGATAAACTCTAAAACCACTGCTAAGTGAAAGAAACCAGTCACAAAATACCGCATATAAGATTCCTTTTATATGAAATGTACAGAATGGGCAAATCTATGGACACAGATTAAGTGGTTGCCTAGAGCTGGATGGGCAGGTGAGCTGGGGGTGATGGCTAATGGGTGCAGGGTTTCTCTTTGGGGTGATGAAAATGTTCTAAAACTGATTGTGATAATGGTTACACAACTTGGAATATACCCAAAGTCATTGAATTGTACACTTTAAGTGGGCAAAAATTATATGATATGTGAACTTTGTCTCAATAAAGCTCTTATAAGACAAAAGTTTCCAACATGAACAATTATGTGGAGAACCTTTATCCCTGCTTTACATGGTTTCAGTCTTTCTTTTTATCCTGAACTCCACTCTTACTTGCCTCGTGTGTGTGATGTGCCAGGATGGAAGTCCTTAACTCTTAGGTCATTGCCATTTTATCTAACAGTCCCTGTAGTGATACAAGTTAATTCAGTTTTCCAAATAAGGGCTTCTGTTCAGGCATTCTGTCCAAAATTGATTTATCTATCTGTCCTAAGAACAGGGATAGATTCCTCCCCACACTCCAAAGTGATGTTTATGTTTGAGACAGAAGATTAGGCAGGGAAAAGTGTTTTTCCAGGTGTGAGCATTCAGCAAGGGGGATTAGAAAGATACTGGGTTGAATATAAAGTTATTCTGATCCTCAGAACACCAGGGAGGAGATTTGGGGCCTTTAGGAGGCCACCCATTCACAGAGAAGATGAATGTGACATCTAGCATCCTGTTAGCGTGAGTCCGTTCATTTGCCTTTCATTTGAAAATGGAAAGTAACTCAGACAAATGAGCTAGCAAAGGCTGCACCGTGTCCCTGGTCAGGACAGTCTTTGGACTTCCCAGTCTCTTTGGAGGGTCCTTACCCTCTTGCCCCCCAACCCCATGGAAATGGTCTGTCCCAGAGAAGGGCTTGAAAACTCAGGCTGAGCTAAATGACAGATGAGACTTAAGCTGCCATCCTCCTAACCTCCCTGCTAAATGAGCCTTCTCCAGAAAGGGTAGGGCAGGCTAAGACCAGTTTCTCCCCGAAGAGTTGTGACAGGAGCAGGTGTGTTTGTGTGTGGGAAGGTACAAGGCCTCCAGGGGAAAGCCACATGGTCCTTTTTATGGCTTGAGTCCTGACTACCAACTGCAAAGCATGTAGGCAGCTAATGGGCCACCTCTAAGTGGCCAGTGGTTTGTCTAGCTATTTACAGAATGTTAAAGTTTATAGAAAAGTGGTAGCCCTAGATAAAGGGAAGTTGTGGTGTATTTTGGTCATTCAGAGTTACTACACATGAGGAAACTTGGCTACTTTGTACATGTAGCCTGTCCCATGTACTCACCCATATGGTGACTACAGACTCGGGGATTAGCCTGAATGGGTCACAGAATGGAGCTGTATGTAATGAGAGCTCTGGCCCCTCCCCAGTCCCTGCGTTCATGGGGGTGAAATTCCAAACAGGGAGCCTTTCCTACCTTGGGTGTTTGGGCATCTGGCAGGAGACCAGGACTATGGTGTGACATGCCCCAGGCTCCCACTCACTGCATTCATCTCTGCCACCTGGTCACCCTTGGAATCTTCAGCTGCCTACATGGTGCTCTAAAGTCCTCTTTGGCCATGAATGAATGAAGGCTGCTCCCTTTCTGCATTCAAAGCCAGGTTTATGAAACACTATGTTCCCGTCTTGAATGTGGTAAAGCAAAAGACTTTTCAAATTATCAGGGCTCCTTTGTGTTCCCCCCCTGGGACCGCACCTTTCACAGTGTCACTGAGACCAAAAAAGCCCAAGAGCAGCAAGTTACCCTTGCTCCTTAGGCTTTTGTGAGAAAATCATTTTTAGGGACATTTTCTTGGTTCTTTGTTTCTCTGGCCCTGAGTGGGGAATAAGTTCATTTTTATTTTTCTTTCATTAAAATTGGAAACTATATCTTCTTTAAAAAATGAAATTTTCTACCCAGCTCTGCATTTAAAAGTGCTTTGTAAAATCCAGCCCCATTTGTCCCAGTGGGATGTCAAGGATCCCCCCACAGGCCCACTCTGTGCCCACCACCCACAGGCAGGCACCAAGCTGAGGCAGGTGTCAGGCACACTTGCTGACACACTCCAGCAGCTCCATCCGAATGGCAATGCGGACATGCCAGCCCAGCGGGATCAGGCGGATGAAGCGGGAGATGATAGGCGGCCGCAGCAGGTTCTGGACTGTGGAAGTTCGATCCGAGTTTCCATAGAAGACCTAAAGAGAGACAGAAAGCCTATCACCAGCACATCAAGAAAGAGAAACAGAAGAACGATTTCTGTCTGGAGCCCCAGCTTTTAACATGGAAAATCTAAGAAAGTGATTAAAGTGGAGAGAATTTGCAGATGACCCCCAAAATCTGACATTGAGTGATCATCAGCACCCACATGCCTGGGTTATCTCTCTGTCACGATATGGAGACATGTGGAAGTGCGTCATCCAAAGTGGTAGCCACTAACCAACGTGTCTATTTCGATGGGTTAAAATTAGATTAAAAGTCAGTTCTTCAGTTACATTAGCCCTATTTCAATAGCTTTGTATGATCAGTAGCCTCCATATTAGACAACAAAGATAATGACATTTCCATCACCACAGAAGGTTCCATTGGACGGTACTAATGGAAGTGCTTCTCGACTCATCACCAATTTTGTGTTTTTATGCTTTGCATTTTGATAATAAATTCAGAAAAAACACATATTACAAAAGAGGAATGTTCCCATGTTCCAAAGGTAGCCAAAGTGGGGCTCAATTAAAAACTCAGTGCTCGTTTTAAAGCTGTGAGCCAAAGCTTAAATATGTGGCCCTACTTTAATACAAGTGAAAAATACCTTTTAGACTTGAGAAAAACATTTTTTTAAAACCAAAATCTTAAAAACTAGAGGGAAGATTTTGAAAAGAGGAAGGTGGTGCCAGAGTAGAGAAAAAAGAATTTCCTTCATGTTTTTAAGGCTATAACATTAAAAGGTGCAGTGGTGGGCGGCGCCTGTGGCTCAGTGAGTAGGGCACCGGCCCCATATACTGAGGGTGGCGGGTTCAAACCTGGCCCCGGCCAAACTGCAAAAATAATAGCCAGGCGTTGTGGCGGGTGCCTGTGGTCCTAGCTACTTGGGAGGCTGAGGCAAGAGAATCACCTAAGCCAAAGAGCTGGAGGTTGCTGTGAGTTGTGACGTCACAGCACTTTACCGAGGGCGACAAAGTGAGACTCTGTCTCTAAAAAACAAACCAAAAAAAAAGGTGCAGTAGATGTTTGGGCACTTTTTCCAAAGAATTCATTCTTTGCGCTCTTTCCAGAATCATAATGCTCTTCCCAGTGACACTGGAAAGTTTCATTTCCTTCTAGAATTATCTCCTGAAAATACATGGCTGCCACATTCGGCTTCATCCATCCATAAAACAGAAAGGGCCTCATCTGCCATGATATTGCCTTTCTTTCCAGTAGCAACGCCCTACACTGCCTTCTCTAAGCTATGTGTCATTGAGCCTATTCAAGTGAGGGTCCGAGTGAAGAGGGGAGGGTGGAACAGGCTCTGCCAGATTGCTCAGGTGCCCAAGTGGAGTGCCTCTTTGCAAAGGACCATCAAGGCCTTCAGAAACACAGGGCTTGAAAAAATTCTAATTGGCTCAGTGCCTGTGGCTCAAGTGGCTAAGGCGCCAGCCACATACACCTAAGGTGGCGGGTTCGAATCCAGCCTGGGCCCGCCAAACAACAATGATGGCTGCAACCAAAAAACAGCTGGGCATTGTGGCGGGCGCCTGTGGTCCCAGCTACTTGGGAGGCTGAGGCAGGAGACTCGCTTGAGCCCAGAAGTTGAAGGTTGCTGTGAGCTGTGAAGCTACAGCACTCTACCCAGGGGGACAGCTCGAGGCTCTGTCTCACAGAAAAAAAGAAAAAAATCTAATTATCTTTTGGAGAAGCCAACTAATAAGGAAAAAATTAGATGTCCAGGTATCAAGATGATTTTTCCTATTGTGTTCGAACTCCTTGAAACCTCAGCCCATACAGGTCTTGCTGTACAAATAGTCATCAGACTGCAGAGTCTTCTGATTCTCAGTCGCACATGTCCACTTAACTTGACTAAATGTCAAAATTGACCTACAAAATGTCTTATTCTTAGGCAAAAGAACAGCTAACATTTCCAAACAGCTAGTGAGCTTTAAATTCGTTTCTACTCATTGCAAAAAGTGAGGAATTTATGGTGAAGACGACTTCGGTCCCAGTCCTCAGGATATAGAATTGCCTAAAAGTTTAGTTGTCTCTGTGTTTGCCCTGAAGTTCTTTTAACAATTTACATAGTTCAGTGTCTAACTTACCAGGTTCTCAAAAGTGTCCCAGGATGGTTATCTACCTACATCAGTAACAGATCAAGCCAGACCCATGAAGCAAAGAGACTTCAATGATCCAGTGAGTCTGGAATAGTCCAACTACCAATCTCAAGTATTCGACCAACTACCACACTGATAGGAGAACTCGGACAAATATTTCTTTTGGGATGCCACCTGTGGCTCAAAGGAGTAGGGCACCAGCGGCATATGCTGGAGGTGGTGGGTTCAAACCCAGCACCAGCCAAAAAAAACTGCAAAATATATGTATAAGTATATATATATATTTCTTTTGTACCAAGGAGTGGCACTTATTTGCAAACTCTTCTGGGCACGAAGGCTGCCACAAAGAAGGAAGCAGTGTGGTGAAGCAGTAAGGATGACCGAGTGTGCTGTGGGGTCAGTGCTCTGAGCATAGGGACAGGAGGGGAGTCCTGAGGGTATCAACTGAAGGTGCTTTGGGGTAAGCCCAACTTACCCGATTGTTTCCAGTCTGGTCCTTATAGTAAATCCAGTTCAGGCGCTCATCAGTCCTGTACTGAACGCTGTACTTGGTCATCCATTCATCGATGTCACAGCGCCCCTGAGTAAGTATCCCCGAAATCACCTTGATCTCCTTTAAATCTATCTGTAACCACTGGCTGCTATCCTGAAACTTGGAGAGCCAAGCGCACCTGCAGGAACACAACAAATCAGAGGGAGCCTTCCCCAGAGAATGCTGCCCCAAGCCAGCCACTGCTCGCTTTGGGGGGTTCCGGTCCCCAGAGCACCCCACCAAGTTTGGGGAGTCTGGGCTGCAGTCTCAGAAGCACCAGAGGCTAGTCTCTGAGAAGTGCCCAGCCCGGTATACTTGGATCACATTCTGTGTCTGCCTGCACCTCCACCTCCCGAGAAAAATTGCCAGATTCAACTCATTTGTCAAAAGATGGCTTCCAGCGTAGCTTGAAACCACCTTTGGGTGCAGTCGAACATGTCTCAAAACATGAGTGCATGGCTGTTGCTCCTGCCCTTTGCCTGAGTCTGCCTCATCCTCTCTCCATTTCACTCTCTCCACCCCTGTCTGCGACCCCGGGGATGCTGCCGTCCTTGGCACCCAGTGTCGGTCTGCTCCGTGCAGAGCACTGACCTGCCTGGATCTGGAGGGGCTTTAATGGGCAGGGAGCCAAATACCTGCTGAAGCAACGAATTGGTTTGTCAGCTGTATCCCTCATGAACTGCAGAGACCTATGGTGGTTTCCCTTCCCCTTTCCTTTTAGTGCCTATTCAGTACTTCTCAGGACTTAGCCCTTGGCTGCCTTCTCTTTTCTTCCCAGACTTGCTCCTTGGGTCGTTCCTGACTTTTTACTTCTATCCCAGGTCTTTTCTAAATTTAAAATCAAGAGTCCATTGTGGCTGGATGTGGTGGCTCACGCCTGTAATCCTAACACTCTAGGAGGCTGAGGTGGGTGGATCCCTTGACCTCAAGAGTTCAAGACCAGTCTGAGCATGAGTGAGACCCCCATCTCTAAAAAAAGAGGAAACCCTAGCCAGGTATAGTGGCTGGCACCTTCCTTTAGAAATAGCTACTCAGGAGGCTGAGGCAAGAGGATCGCTTGAGCCCAGGAGTCTGAGGTTGCTGTGAGCTATGTGGATGCCATGGCACTCTACCCAGGGGCCACAGAATGAGAATGTTTAAAAAAAAATTGTTGGCCAGAAAAGTTCCCCTGGATGTCTCACAGCATGTCAGCTGAGTGTGTCCCAAAGTGAGCTCCTAACTGCACCCACCTCAGGCTTCCTCTCTGTGAGAGCCACCACACCCTCCTAAGCACCCTGCAGCCACCCAAGAGCCGTCCTGTGCCCTCCTCTCTCCCACCACCAGCACCCACTGCGTCTATTGCCTCCGTCTCCAAGTGTCCTTCAAGTGCCTCTACTTCTCGCCAGACCCCGTCCCCCTCCATTCTTGCCACACCCCACGGTCACCCTGGATAGCTCTTGCCTCGACTAACCAGCTCGCCCCCTCAGGAACCAGAGAACTTTTCTTAAAACACAAATCTGCTTGTAATACTCCTCGACTTAAAACCTTTACTGGCAAAGTCTGCTAATCATCGCCTAATGTTCTTTTTCCATCTTCCTTTAGAAATAGAACCTCTGAGTTTAATCTGGGCAAATGGCCACCCAGCTAGGATGACATTTCTCAGTCTCCCTTGCAGTTAGGTGGGCCCATCTGACCCAAGTCTGGTCAACAGGATGTGGCCAGAAATGGCCATTACCGTATGTTTTTACCCTTAAAGGCAAAGCATGTGCCCTCTGCTCCCACTGACCAGAATGTGGATGTGATGGTGGGAGCTAGAGCAGCCATTTGGGGCTTCAAGAGGGAAGTTTCATGTTAAAGGTGACAAAACAACGAGGTAGAGGCTGAGCCCCTGATGCTATTAAGGTGCCATAGCAACCCTAGACTACATAATGAAACTTTCAGGTGAACAAGAAATACAATTCTATATTGTTTAAGTCATTGTACGAAGTTGAACAATTGAGTTCATCAATTCATCCTAGAAAAGTGCTACATATCTTTTTGCTGACTATCACCATAGTCACCAGATGGTCAAGGAGAGTACTTTGAAAGGTGAAGTAGGTACTGGCATTGGTGCATAGCTTCCCAAGGGGTGTACCTCGAGGGCGACTATAGAGATATTCAGCAATGAGGTATGTGGCACTCTGTCTACGGTGAGTTTGCGAACTTAATTGTCAGACCCCATACAACGTCAGCTATCATGGCCATTCCAGAGAAAAAGTTCTGAAATCGCTTTGGAGGATGGACTCGGCGCTGGCTTCCCCAGGGGAGTGCCTCGAAGGCGACTGTAGTGATATTCAGCACTGAGGTGTGTAGTACTTTTTCTAGGATAACTTCATGAACTTAATGGTCCAGCCTCGTACTTTGGGGCTCCTTGTTGCAGCAGCATAAACCTATATGCTAAGACATGGCCAAGGCCTCCCATTTTCCCTAAAATAAGGGCTAATGGGACCATAGTCACTAACATGACTTGTAAGCTCCTGCACCATCTGACTTCTGCCTACCTGGCCACCTTGTCTCACCTATGCTCTAGCCTCATTGGCCTTCTTTATATTCTCCATCCACACCCTGGGGTTATCATCCCCACTCAGGGCCTTTGCATGCAATGTACCCTATGCCTCCTCCCCTCCCTCACCTGCTCAACTTCAAGTATCGGTCAAATATCTTTTCCTTAGAAAGCTCCCCACACACCCGGCACATCAAATGAACCAGGTCTGTTTTCATCTCCTCCACGCACCCATCTCACTTGCTGAATGTTCAGTTGTGTGATGTGCTTATATAGTCTATTTCTTCTAAACTGTGTACTTTCTGCAGGCAAGGACCTCACCATCTTATCCCCTGCTGTATCCATAGTCCTAAGTACTTAGAGAAGGCACCGTCAGTATTTGTTGGGTGAATAAGAGCATTCTGTATTGTTCATTTATTAGACCTATTTTTTCAAAGCACATGAAAAAGAAACCCTCTGGGCCACCTGCCCTGCTTACCCAAAGCCTTGACTGTTGAGCCGGGCCTTGTTTGCAGTCCACGAGGAGTACCAGCCCACATACTGCTCGGGGTTGGAGCAGGTGATCTGGTCTGGCGTGACCTCCCCTGACTCAAAACCCAGGGGCTTGTGATATGGGCATTCTGGGGAAGGAAAAACAAAGCACATTCAGATGCTCCTATCTCCATACTCAACAGACACAAGGCGACAGAAAGAACAAAACACACATCTTGTTTGTGCTTTGGAGACACCAGAATGTTGTGCTTGTCAGTGTAGTTTCACAAAGGGTAGATCTGGGGCTTCAACGGTCCACTGCTGAGGCTGGGGGGAAGAGAGTGAAGAGTGAAATAAAAGGATTGCCAGAGACATAACACTGGGGAAAAGGGGAGCGATTCTATGGGTGGGGCTTGAGAAACACTCCCTCCTCCCCCACCTTAGGGTTCTAAACACCAAGAGGTGCATATTTAAATGCTGTACATCTTCATTTCCCATATTAGCACAGGTTTAGCCATCATGCATGATAATGACATCAGGGTGCCAATTATAGAAAGAAAACAATGGTGAGAGGCAAGAAGAGAGACTGACTTCCCACTTGTAAATTGCAGCTTTATCACCAGTCTAATGGGAAAAGGAGGGGTGAAATCCGCCTGAGGGGCTGTTGAATAAGGAAAGGCTGAAAGGAACTGGTTTTTCCTAATGGGAAGAAAGGGAATAGCTGAAGGTGGTTCTTATATGTTAATTGTCTCCTGCTTCTTCTAGTCTTGGTTACCAGGTCAGGGACTGCCAATGGCCAACTCAGTATTCGTTCTCTCCTTTTTTGACTAAAGAACCATAATTTAATTGGAGGTAGCAATGTGGCCAGCTAAAACAAAACTTCTTCCCAGCCTGCCTTGCTGTTGATGAGGTCTGGTGGGGATTCCTGGTCAGGTTTCACTTATCCTCTCTTCCTGTTGCCTAGACTGAAGAAAGACCTGATGGCTGGTGCAACAGTAGCCATATTGCTATGGGAATAAGGCCAACAGAACCCCAGAGACCTCAGCCCTGATATCCTTAAGCAACTTCCTAACCCTGGTCTTTTTACTGTGTGAGTTGACACTCAACTCCTAATTCAATAAGCTACTAGTCAGGGGGTTTCTTGTAACTAAACCCAGTTCCTAACTGAATTTCTATAGAAAACAAGTGATAAGCTGATGTAAATTCATTCTCCTGGTTTTCTGATTGTGAGCGATAAACTCCAAGTCAGGCAAATCAAATTATTATCTCCATGTGTAAATTTGAGTCCAGGTTAGAGAGCTGAACATATTTGCTGGAGCATCATCACCTGCAACAGGAAAACTAGTGAAGTCTTCTGGACAATTTTTCAAAAGGCAGTGAAGTTGAATGAAGCATGCAAAGCTTGACCGCCATCCTGAGGCTCTAGAACGCCTGTTGAGATGGTCATGCCCTGTCCTAGAGGCTGAAAACAGGACAGCTTCAGACCTCTGGCCAGGAGGGTGTAATTTCCTTTCTGTCCCACAGTATGTGCAGCTCCATGGGGCTGAAGTGAGGCGCTGCATTTGTAGTTCAAGTACCCAAGACTTTGAGAGTGTTGAAATAACGTCAGTTCCTGGGAGAAAGGAGTGCTTTGTGGCCCCACTCAATCTTGCCTTGGGTGGCCGAATCATCAGGGAAGCTTGTTAAGAATGCAGTCTCACCCCACCGCGCCCGCATTTTTAACAAGCACACTTTCCAGTGCACTTTGGAAACCTGGGCTGTCAGGAAAGGCATTTTATTGGCTGGTGGATTTGGAGAGCCCAGTGCCCATGGGCTCCTCCACCTCCCAACTCCCCTCCGGCCTGGAAGACAAGCTCAAGCCCCTATGTAGGAGGCACAAGCCCCGTCATAAGAAAGCTGCACAAGGGCTGCAGTTGGGCTGTCACTTAACCTCAGTGTTTTAATCTATAAAATTCTAACTAGAATTAGAATTTTCTCCTTCCACCTTGAGTATTTGATATATTTGATGACCAAATGCCCCCCGCTTTTTTTTCTTTTTGTTCAGGGCCACCAGCTCTGAGAGAGAAGGCAGAGGGGAAGGAAATATCATCACCACCTTTCCTGGTCACCTTATTCTTTGGCATTTTGTTTTTTCTCTTTTTCGCTGTTTTCCCCTTACATCTCTTTTGTCATGTCTTCCCAATCAGCCCATCTGACGGTTAAGAGTGGACTGTAGACCCTCAGGGGGACCTGGCCAGTGACAATGGCCTTGGAGGCCTATGAAGGTTATCTAGGCAGTGGAGAGCCTGTTGTTCACTTGGCAATCGGAAGACTTATTTGTCCAGATGTGGGTATTGTACTTAGTCTCCAGGGGGTGATGATCTCACTGTCCCTGTGGCTTCAGCTGGTGTCTAGGAGCCAATGCCTAACTCCCAGTCCCCAAGCCTCGTCCCACTGCCCCCTGAACATTCTCCCGGTAAATGTTTCCACCTGCCTGATCTAAAGGAGCTTTGTACCCTGTATATGCCAAGCTGAGTCCTTCATGGTCCAACCTCCAAGCCTACTCCCTGGCACTCCGGCTTTCAGGCAGTGATGCTTCCAGCTCCACAGCTGCTTGACCCAGACACCTGGTAGTTTGGCCCAGAGCACAAAGCAGAGACTATAGACCACTGTGTCTCAGCCTTAGCTGCTCCCTGGATCCCCTGGGGAGCTATAGACACACTAATGCATGGGCCACACCCCCAGAGATTCTGATGTCATTTTCTGAGTGGAGACCTGGGCAGAGGGATAAAGCGGCAGTGATTATAATGGGCAGCCAAGGTGAAGGAGGCCTGCCTACAACCCAGGAGACCTGGGACCACATCCCACTCTCCTTCAGCATGAATGTGGGCAAGCTGATTAACCTCTCTGGGTCTCAGTTTCCTCATCTGTGAAATGGGCACAATAGTAGTACCTTCTCTGGTAAAATTGCCATAGCTTAAGTGAAATGATATTTGGAGACTGTAGAGTTTGTAAAGCATGGTGCCTGGCCCCAAAGCAGCAGGTAATGTTGGTGTGATGGACTGAATTTGCGAGACTTTCATCAGTATCTTTTTGAGTTTTCCATGTTTTTCTGCCAAAGACTCAATAGGGAGGAAATCCAACACCCCATATCCTACTTTGTCCTGTCCCCACCAACCCCCACCCATGTGTGTCTAATGGTGCATGCTGTCCTTGCCCCAAGCAAGAATAGAGGAACAGGCATGACATGATCCTGTGTGTGCCCGTATGTGTGTATGTGTGTGTGTGTGTGTGTTTGTGTGTGAGAGAGAGAGAGAGAGATCTGAGAGAAGAGAATCCTTGTTGCCACCATCCCTCGGGCTTATGGATTTGGAAGATCTAGACCTCAACAGGAACTAGGGAACTAACTGATCATCCTAGGAAGAGGAGGTGGCAGCCTCAGCTAAGGTAGTAGGTTCCCCTGAGGAGCTGGACCAGGGATGGGCCTGAGCTCTGAGCACCCTTGGGAAACTTGGGAAGGTCTTGGCTCAAAAGGAGAATAGCCACCAAAGAGGGAGCCTGCCGCCCAGCCTGAACCCAGTCCCTGCCCCAGGCAGCCCTTGCAAGCTTGTAGGGGGTTCGTGTAGTCTGAGGGTGTCCGTGTAGTCTGAGGGTGTCCAACCTGCAGCCTATGGGACTCATGCAGATTTTGTAAAGACTTTTGCTTATCCGTGGCGTCCAATATGAAAATTATGCATGGACCTTTTGTTTTACTCTTCAGTTTTTGCAGCGTTTGTGTATTTAATGTGTGGCCCAAGGCAACTCTTCTTCCAATGTGAAACAGAGAGGAAAAAGGTTGGCTACCCCTTGTCCAAAGGGGAGAGAAAAGACTTTCAAAAATCCTGTCTTTAGACTCCTCATAGGCCATAGCAAGGGGGGACTCAAACTGGATTTAGTCTAACACAGAAAATAGGCAATGTGACATTTCTCCTGCTCTGTGCACTGTGACGTAGGCTGTATTATAGAGGATTAAACATCATACTTACTACAACAGTCACCAATATCATAACCCATCTTAGGAATTACCGAGAACAAGACATTCTCCTGGCAAGCCTGCAGTCACGACACTGTATTCCAGTTAATTACTGGGATTTTTCCTAATTCCTCTTTTCCCCTCTCTTCCTCCTTCTGAGGTCTTGCTTGAACTCCCCTCAGGTGGCACATGGCCTGGACCTTCTCTTAAGGCTGTCCTCTCCCCTCCCCCTTCACCTGCTCAAGCTCCTCACCCTTCAGGCCAGATTCCTGGGCAGGCTCCCCAGGCAACTGCGGCCTGTCACTTCTCTCTCCTCCCCGGTCTTCCCCATAGCCTGTCAGTCCACAATGCCTACGCGTGCCAGGCACTCCCTAGACAGTGAGTGGATGGATGAATGGAGGGATTAAACAAACACTGTCACCCCACCTTGGATGGCTAGTGGGAACAAGCGGAGGAAAAGTTAGAAATAGGTGGCAGAAACTCAGGGAGGAAGTGGAAGCTGACTGCAGCCTGGAGAATTCCCTCTGGCCTCGTCCAAAAGAAACTGTGAATTGAGCATAAGCTAGAAAGCAGCAACATAAATATTGTTGTTGAAAGAATTAAGGGGATTCTTTTTTTTTTTTTTTTTTGAGATAGTGTCTTACTCTGCCACCCTGGGTAGAGCGCTGTGGCATCATCATAGTTCACAGCTGGGCTCAGGCAGTCCTCTTGATTAGCCTCCTGAGTAGCTGGGACTACAGGCACCTGCCACTATGACTGGCTAATTTTTCTCTCTTTAGTAGAGCTAGGGCCTCACTCATGCTCAGGCTGGTCTCGAACTCCTGACCTCAAGGGATCCACCCACCTTGGCCTCCCAGAGTGCCAGGACCGAATTAAGGGGATTCTTATCAGACACACTGAAAATATGACCTGCCCAAGTTTTCCACGCAATGTAACTTTGGTGTTGTAGCTATTCAAGCTGTCTCTATACTCATTTCACTTTTAAGGAAAAATGTGCATCTTTACAGGCTCAAGTGGCTCTTCTGAGCCATGATTTGATCATTGGATGGACGAAAGTATATTAGTAATGTGCTGCTAATCCAACCTACATATGCTAAACATACAGGCCTTTTTTCTTCAGTCAATACTTTCTGGGTTTGTAAGCGTGAAGGCCAGACACAGTTATACAGAATGCTAACCTAGGCCAGGCACAGTGGCTCACGCCTGTAATCCTAGCACTCTGGGAGGCCCAGGAGGGTGGTTTGTCTGAACTCAGAGCTCAAGACCAGCCTGAGTAAGAGCAAGACCTCATCTCTAAAAATAGCCAGGCCTTGTGGCATGTGCCGGTAGTCCCAGCTACTTGGGAGGCTGAGACAAGAGGATCTCATAAGCCTAAGAGTTTGAGGTTGCTGTGAGCTGTGACGTCACGGCACTCTACCAAGGGTAGCAAAGTGAGACTCTGTCTCAAAGAAAAAAAGAATGCTTACCTAAAGAAACAGAGACCAGGGACGCTATTGACAAGCGATTCCAGGGAGACGTGAGTAGTATTGTGCAGACATAGCCTTGACTATATATGACACAGTAGTAGAGTATAGAATAAAATAGAGAGAGTAATAATTATAGAACAATAATTGTAAATGGAAATGTAATATAGAATATAAAATCTAGATTCAAAGTAAAGCATTAGTGAACCATTGGATTTCTTACATTAAATACTTTTGATACCTTCCCTACCCTATTTTCTGCTCTCAGGGTGCTGGGGTAATCTTGGCTCAAAGGTAGAAAAGACAGAGCTTTTAGAATTTGTAATAGCGTTAAGCTGATGATTAGGAGGCCGTAATGCACCTAGCCTTCTGCTCACGGGGGAAGGGCACCAATAGCCAGAGTGCAAGCACCTGCCGACTCCTCTTGGCAGCTCAGAGTGATCCCCTATCCTCCTGTGCCTTCTAGGGACATCTTCCCTCCTAAGGCAGGCTCTGATGGAAGCCCTGGATCTCAAGGACCTGGACGACCCAGAATCATTCTTGACAATCTGAGGCACTGACGGGCAAGTGACTTCTGGAAGTTTGTGGCTGGTCCTGCTGCCCTGAATCCACTCTTTCATGGAGGAATCAATTAACACCAATAAATATACCATTTAACATCAAGGTTGTGTTTTTTTCCTTTCTGAAGATAATTGCCCAGTTAAAAAAGACAAAAACAAAAAAAAACTAGTGAGGAGAAGGGGGCGCTTAAGTGAAATGAATCTCTAATTTTAGAACTTGAAGTTCCTGGTGATTGTGTAGGGGAGACAACTTGGGGGACTGGGGTTGACTTCACATCCCTCAAACACACAGCCCTTCTGGGTGTCACAGGTGATTGTGTCAGTGAAGCCAATCCATATAAATCATCTCTTTTCCATTTCTTCTTAAAACTTCCTTGGAATGGAATTCCAGTACTTCTCATGTGTCTAGTGAAAAAAAAAATTGTTGCCACTAAATGGCAAATTTCTCCACGGTGAAGACAATGGCTTCATTTCTGCCTTCTTATCAGTGCCTGGCACACAATAGGCACATGATGAGATGGTTGGGGGAACTGAATTACAAGTGGCTTACTAAGGGGACTGCTTCAGTAGCGGCAGAGCAGAGCGCACCGACATGGCCGCCTGAGCTGATGCTGACTGCTTTCCCCGTGACTGGGACCCAGGCTATTGCCTGGGAGAATAGACTTAGTTCAGAAACAACTTCCTACCTGGTTAGTAAATAGGAAAACCAAGGCAGTAGAAGCCATTGTACTCTATCCCCCACTTTGCGGCAATTTGCTATTTTAATGCAAATTTAATGAAATAATGAAAAGAGGCTCACATAGACACACAAACCTGTCTCTCCCTGAGCTATTATTAGGCGATTATGTAAAGTCAATGAGATTGCATGGTGCCACCTTAACCCCAGAGAGAGGTGCCAAGGCCAGTTTCCTGCAAAATAGGCTCTGAGAGGATTAAGCCTTGGCCACGGCCCCAGCCCACAGCCCAGACCCCTCTTGGGTCTGCTCACTCCCTCCTCAGACTGTGGCCTCTTAGGAGGCAGGGAGAAAGGGAGTGGCCTGTACTAAACACTTTGCTAGCTACAACACAAGATGCTTTTAACGCCTCATCTTATTTATTCCTCATAACCATTCCTTAGAGCAGGGGTCAACAAACAAAATAAAGTTGACCCTTGGGCCCAAGCTGGCTCCCTGCCTGTTTGTACATAAAGTTTGATTGGAATACAGCCATGCTTGGGCACTTACATACGTGTCATGGCTGCTTTCCACCTACAAGGGCAGAAGGGAGTAGTTGTGACAGACCATTTGGTCCACAAAGCCACAAATATAAACTGTCTGCTCCTTTATAAAGTTTGTGGCCTCTTTCGTAGAGGAAGGCATTTATTAGTCAAAGTAGGCTACATTCACTGCAGAGCAAACTGTTCTGGAAATCTCAGAGGCTTCACGTCATATAACACAGGTTTAGTTGTCACGGAAGTGACTTATCTATAGTGAGTAGGCAGGGGGTTCTGCTCCATGTAATCACCTAGGGACCAGGCTGTAGGAGCAGCCACTATCTCAACAGATGGCTTCAGGGCAGGGAAAGGGAGAGCTAGAGACCTGGACGCCAAGCTTTTAAACACTTCATTTTGAAAGTGGCCTGCTCACCTTGGCTGGACCTGCTCAGAGGGCACCAGCAGATTGTCAGGGAGCTGGGAAATGTGGGAGACGCATGTAGTTGTTTGATGAGCAGTAAGGACCTAGGCACAGTGATATCACCTCCATTGCACAGAAAAAGAACACAGTGGCAGTCCCAGAGTTCAGAAGTGATGCAGCCAGGATTCTAGTTCCCATTTTTCGGGCTGGAAAGCCCATGCTCTTCTCAAAACTCCATGCTGTCTACCATTAATTTATTTTTAATCAGTTCTATTCATGATTTCATTAAACATTAGGACCCACCTTACCATCTCAGCCAGGCCAAGTGGAGATCCAGGAGACCGTTTCTGAACAGCAACCTCAGTGCAGTCTTGGGAGCAGTGGCCAGTGTGAGATTTGAAGCTCAGAGGCCAACTGAAGAAAGCTCAGAGCATGGCATTCAGAGGGGTTAATTCAGTTGGGTTGGAAGAAGGAGGAGAACTAGGGCATTCCCAAGGACTGTCCTGATGTGGCACCCAAAGGAGAGGGGACACAGGGACACTCACCTGGTATACAATCTAAGGAGGTGGCGCTTGTAGACCACAGAGCATTGGCTCCTCCTTGGCAATCACACTTGCACGCTTTTTGGTACCAGGGGTCCTCACCCTCATCCTGTGGGCAGCCAGAGGGGCAGGTGGTCAGAAAAGTCACAGTCAAAGGCTAGTGGTTCCAGCCTCTTTGGAAAGCTCAAAACCCAGACTTCTTACATATCACTTATGGCAGCTTTGCTAAAATGGTGGATTTGAATTATTAATCCAGCCTTAACAAAGTTGCCACTCATCTTTCATTCTAAATGAGTAAATGTGTGCCACCGTGAGTGACCAGCCAATAATCTCACAGACACACTCATGCAAGAGGGCAGTGTTTGCTCCATTATAATTATCTTCGGGGGGTTTAGGGAACCAAAATCCAAGATCTCACATCCCCTGGAGATTCCTATCTGGGAACCCAATTTTAAAAGGTACCAGATTCCAGATAGCGCCATCTGAATTTAAGGCCTGGTGTACTTTTGCTCTCTCATTAAAACATCAACCTCGGAGTTTGCCCAGGTAAAACATGCTATTGCCACCACCAGAAAGGAAAAAAAAAATATATATATATATATATCTTTAAAAATACATTTTTTCAAAACACTGATAGCCCTAGACATTATAGGAAAATCTTCAAAAGCAGTGTGCACGCAAATCCCAGCCTCCTCACCGCAACATACCTCAGTAGACGATAATCCCAGGGTGGCTGAACAAAGAGACAAGAGGGTAGAAATCAAATGAATAAAAGAAAGAGAAATTCAACAAAGTCATTCATGTGAAACTAGTCACATGAAAGTGAAAAGTCCCTTCTGGAGGAAGTCAAGCTAAGTAAACATCTGCCAGGAAAAGCATGCACAGATGCTGGGGAACTAGGGACACTCAAACAGAAAGACTAGGACACCATCGTTATTATTTCTGTTCATTATAGAGTTTTGGGAAATACAGTAATGTCACACAGTGGGGCAGGGGGATAGCTTCTATTTCTTACCATCAAAGGCAACGCTATGAACATTTTAGTATAAATCTTTCCAGTCATTTTTCTATATGTATTTTTTAAACATATTTGAGAAGCTACTATCAAAATAATTTTGTATCCTGCTTTCTTTTTCACTTAACATTAACAATATGAGCCTTGGCTCGGCGCCTGTGGCTCAAGTGGCTAAGGCGCCAGCCACATACACCTAAGGTCGTGGGTTCGAATTCAGCCTGGGCCCGCCAAACAACAATGACAGCTGCAACCAAAAAAATAGCCAGGCGTTGTGGCAGGCGCCTGTGGTCCTAGCTACTTGGGAGGCTGAGGCAGGAGACTCGCTTGAGCCCAGGAGTTGGAGGTTGCTGTGAGCTGTGATGCCACAGTACTCTACCCAGGGGGACAGCTTGAGGCTCTGTCTCAACAACAACAACAAAAAGAAACAATACGAGCCTTTATTTTTACTTATTAACTCTTCGTCATCATCATCGTCATCATCCCTGTTTCTGCCCGGTGTCCTATTCAGGAGTTGATTCCCTATCCCCCAACTATGCCACATTGAAATTAGGATTAGAACGTTATTTAGAAATACTTTTTTTTTTTTAGGTTTGTCGACAGCGTACGGGAAATATCAAGCCACAAAGTACAAATACTGTATCCATAACATGGGAAAATTGAAAATGTGCAAAATTTAACATAAATTTATTTTTCTTTTTCATTATTATTTGTTTTTGAGACAGAGTCTCAAGCTGTCGCCCTGGGGAGAGTGCCGTGGCATCACAGCAGCCTCAAACTCTTGGGCTCAAGTGAGCCTTTTGCCTCAGTTTCTCTATTTTTAGTAGAGATGGGGGTCTCGCTTTAGCTCAGGCTGGTCTTGAACTCTCGAGCTCAAGCTATCCACCTGCCTCAGCCTCCCAGAGTGCTAGGATTACAGGCATGAGCCACTGTGCCCCAAACTCTTTTGAGAAGTCTAAAGATGATGAGTACACAATTTAGTAGGAAAACAGTTTGTATACATTAGCATAAACTGATTAATTAAAGTTGCACTGTTCAATACAGTGGAAGAATCCAGTCTTATGTGGCTATTGGAATTTAAATTAAAATTAACCAAAGTAAAAATTCCTCAGTCGTACCAGTCACATTTCAAGCGCTTATTAGCCACACGTGGCTGATGGCTGCTGTACTGGGTAACACAGACAGAACATTTCTGTCGTCACCGAAGGTGCATTGGACAGCACTGGTTTAAAGCACTGATGGGGTACACTGAAGAAAACCACAGAAGTAAGAAGGTCTTTCTAACCTTGTTCCGCTCCCTTTCTCCTGAGGCTGGCTACAGAAACTAAAGTGCCCCTCCTCCCTCCTCCCCAAGGACCCTCACATGACAGGTGTCCTGCCCTACACCTGAAGGGTACGAATGTCAGACAAGGACACCAAGAAGAATCTGAACAGATTATTCTCCCGAGTTGATTACCATTACATCATACCCTTTGGTCCTCCAGTCATATTTCTGTGTGGCTGGTGATGAAAACACACAGATCTGGCTCAGCGCCTGTAGCTCAGCAGCTAGGGCGCTGGCCACGGGCACCGGAGCTGGCGGGTTCCAACCCAGCCCAGGCCTGCCAAACAACAATGACAGCTACAACTAAAACATAGCCGGGCATTGCGGCAGGTGCCTGTAGTCCTGGCTACTTGGGAGGCTGAGGCAGGAGAATCGCTTAAGCCCGAGAGTTGGAGGTTTCTGTGAGCTGTGATGCCATGGCACCCTACCAAGGGTGACACAGTGAGACACTATCTCCAAAACAACAACAACAACAACACAGATCTGCTGGGCATGGTGGCTCACACCTGTAATCCTAGCACTCTGGCAGGCTGAGGCGGGGGATTCCCTGAGCTTAGGACTTCCAGATCAGCCTGAGCAAGAGTGAGACCCCTTCTCTACCAAAAATAGAAAAGCTAGCTGGATGTGGTGGCTAGTTTTCTCAAAAGAACAAAAAACACACACCTATCTTCCTGTTTCTTTGGATTTTCATTTCTAAAGGCTCTTGTAACATGTAAGATGTATTAAATAAATTTGTAGGTTTTTCTCTTGCTAATCGGTTCTTTTGTCACGGGGGCTCAGCTATGAGCATTGCAGCGAGTGAGGAAATGTATTATGCTTTTTCTCCCCATTCAGCACCAAAACTCCATTTCCCATTTTCAACCAAATAAATACCTTTATTTCTTTTCTGACTATAAAGTCAATACAGCCTGCTGTAAAAGTTCCAAACAAAACCTAAGTGTAGAAAAATGGGAAATAAGTCACTCCTTTAACCATTTAGCTACTTAGAAAGTGAATCTGATACCCACAAACAGCTTTCAGATTGTTTTAGAGAGTAAAGGAATGGTCTCATATTTTTCATCACAATTATAAAAGCTACCTTTTTTGTTTTTTTTGGAGACAAGGTCTCACTCTGTCACCCTGGGTAGAGTGCTGTGGCATCAACATAGCTCACAGCAACCTCAAACTCTTGGGCTCAAGTGATCCTCCTGCCTTGGCCTCCTGAGTAGCTGGAACTACGGCCATGAGCCACCATGCCTGGCTAATTTTTCTATTTTTAGTACAGATGGAGTCTCACTTAAAAGCTATCATTCAGGCTTGGTACATGTAGCTCAGTGGCTAGAATGGCAGCCACATACACCAGAGCTGGCAGGTTCAAATCCAGCCTGGGCCTGCCAAACAACAATGACAACTACAACCAAAAAATAGCCAGGCATTGTGGTGGGCACTTGTAGTCCCAACTACTTGGGTGGCTGAGGCAAGAGAATCATTTAAGCCCAAGAGTTTGAGCTTGCTGTGAGCTGTGACGCCATGGCACTCTACCGAGGGTGACATAGTGAGACTCTGTCTCAAAAAAAAAAAAAGCTATCATTTAAAAAATACACATTTATCCATTCAGTGATCATTTTGCATGTCTGCTGTGAACCTGGCACTGTACTAGGGTCTGAGATTTCTGAAATGGGAGCCTCACTCTCTGCTCACAAAGGGCTTGAAGACAGGGAGAAACCAGAACACCAGACAATATGCACGGTGAGTACTTTGGTGGATTATGGGTAGGCTGCAAGGGGAGTCAAGGGGGCATAACTCTTGGCCTGGGAAGACTCAGGGCTACTCACCATCCGCAACCACCACACTATCTCTCCTAGCCCTTGTTCCCCTGGTTATGTACCCACTAAGGGCAGAATTGACCCTTTCAGGTAGCAATGAAGATTAGGGAGTGCCATCTTGGTAGGAGGCCACTATAGTCCCCGGGATAGTCTGGATGTTTGTGTCCGCCCCTCAAATTCATATGTTGAAACTTAATCACAAATGTGATAAGATTAGCACGTGGGGCCTTTGGGAGGTGATTAGTTTCCACCTTCATGAGTAAGATGAGTGTTCTCATCAAAGAGATCCCAGAAAGCTAGCTCGGTCCTTCCACCACCTGACGACACACCAAGAAGGCACCATCTATGAACCAGAAAGCAGGCCCTCACTGGACACTGAAACTGCTGGCACCTTGATCATGAACTTCACAGCCTACAGAACTGTGAGACATAAATTCCTGTGGTTTATAAGCCACGGTACTGTGATGCCAAACCCTGTGCTGGCAAAAGAAGTTACCAGCAACTTTGTATTTTCAAATCCAATGGACTGTTCCTAACACTGACCTTCTGTCTTCACACTGCAGTGTTGGGGGCTATTAGTCCCTCCCATCTTCCTTTAGCTCCCATCACTTTGGATAAAACTCTCGGTCTCCTTTGAGAGCTCTGTTTCCTCCACCTATCCCATACAGGTTGCTAAATCCAAGGTTCAGACTCTTGCCTTGAATGGCCTACTGGCTATTTCCCTGGAGATGTCTCTTGCTATCTAAAACTGGACCCACCCAAATGCTGGCAAGGCCATAAGGCAACCCGAATTCTAACATGTTGCTGATGGGGGTTTAAGATGGTGAAGCCTCTTTGGAAAACTGTTTGGCAGTTTATACTAAGGCTCAAAATATATGAAGTCAGACGATTAAGTTCACAAACTCATCCTAGAAAAAGTACTTTGACGGGTGGACTAGGCCCTGGTGTCGGTGCATAGCTTCCCAAGGGAGTACTTTGAATGTGATCATAGAGATATTCAGCAATGAGGTATGTGGCACTTTTTTCTCGTATGGGCCCTATGACCTAGCAATTTCACTTCTAAGGAGTTATCCACCAGAAATACATACAAATATTAAACAACACACACAGAAACCCATATACTAGATTATTCATAGCAGCAGTATTTGTAATACCCCCAAACTAGAAACGCTCACATGGCCGTCAAGAGTAGAGTGGCTATGTCGTGGTATAGTCACACAACAGAACACTCAAGTGCAATGAAAATACAGTCTATAACTACACACCACAGCACGGATGCGTCTCACAGTGTTGAGTGAAAAGTCAGAGGCTGATGTGGATGTAACACGTAAATCTAGTTAAAAATGTACAAAAAACAGGTGAAATAATCCATGCCATTGGACATTAAGATGCTGGCTATGCTTGAGGCAAGACTGGAGGGAGGAGACCCTGGGAGGGTGTCTAGGGCACTGATCTGCTGCTTGATCAGGGTGCTGGTCACATAGGCACGTTCAGTGGGGAGAATGAATTCACTGAGCTCTACGCTCATATGTATGTACTCTTCTGAATGTGTGTCATGCCTCAATGAAAAGGTTTTGAAAAATCTGAACTCATTTCCTTCCTCAGACTGTTCTCCTTTCTCTTTCTTACTCGCTAAATGGCTCTGCCATCCACCTGCCACCCCATCCAGAGAACCTGGGCCTCATCCTTGCCTCCTCTTTTCACCTGGGGGGACTTCTCTTCACCCCGCTGCCACTGCCTGCTTTGCGACCCCACCCTCACTCCCCCATCGTCTCCCTGCCAAAGAGAGCTGCTGGCTCAGAGGCCATAATGATGTGCAAACCTGTTCGTGCCACTCACCTGCTCGAAATCCATTAGCGGGTCCTCATTGCCAAGGTCCAAGTTCTACCTCTGACATTTGTAAGTATCTCTCCATTCCTCATCCCTAAGGTGGGTATAATAACATGTCCTCCAGGGGATCGCCGTGACCCCTCTCTTGCCTGCCTCTCTAGACATGTCTTTTGCAGTCTGTGCTACTTGCCATCCTTCGATGTGCCAGAGTGTTTCATGGCTCTGTCCACGGAGTTTCTTTGCTGCAAATGCTGCCCTCTCATGCCCTGGCTTCTCTGCCCGTGTATTCCTTTCCCTATAAATTTTCCTGTCCCCCAATTCACCACTTGCTCTGGCCTTTTTCTTATCCACAGGTTTAAGCACCTAAATGATTATAGAAATTGATAAAAAAGATAGTTGAGGCTCAGGGCCCATAGCACAGTGGTTACTGCGCCAGCCACATAAACCAGGGCTGGCATGTTAGAACCTAGCCTGGGCCAGCTACTCAACAATGACAACTTCAACAAAAGATAGCTGGGCATTGTGCCTGTAGTCCTAGCTACTTGGGAGGCTGAGTTAAGAGACTCGCTTAAGCCCTAGAGTTTGAGGTTGCTGTGAGCTGTGATGCCACGGCATTCTACCCAGGACAATATAGTGACACTCTGTCTCAAAAATAAAAATAAAAAAAAGGCAGTATCTGTGGCTCAGTGAGTGGGGCGCTGGCCCTGTATACCAAGGATGGTGGGTTCAAACCCGGCCCTAGCCAAACTGCAAAAAAAAAAAAAAAGATAGTTGATAGTGACTGATCCCAAAGCATTCATTTCATTCATTCAGCTAATATTCAGTGAGCATCTACTATATCTCAGTCTCAGCTTTATGTTTTAGTTGCTGGGGATACAGCAGTAAACAAAACAGGAAAAACAAGGCCGGGTGGGATGGGAGGCCAAAGAAGGTGGATTAATTGAGCTCAGCCTGAGCAAGAGTGAGACCCCATCTCTAAAACTAGCTGGGTGTTGTGGCAGGCGCCTGTAGTCCCAGCTACTCATGAGGCTGAGGCAAGCTCATCACTGAGGATCACTTGAGCCCACGAGTTTGAGGTTGCTGTGAGTTATGATGCCCGTAGCACTCTACCAAGGGTGACAAAGTGAGACTCTGCCTCAAAAACAAACAAATAAAAAAAAAAAAAAAACAGGAAGAGCACCTGCCCTTGCTGTACTTACAGGCTAGTATGTCTCTGTGTGTGCTTGTGCGTGCATGCACGTGTGCATCATGCAGAGTAGAAGAATAAATGTATACATCAGTGAACAAATAAAGTATACCAGATCTGAGAGTTAAGTTCACAAACTCATCCTAGAAAAAGTGCTACATACCTCATTGCTGAATATCACTATGGCCACCTTTGAGGTACTCCCCTTGGTAAGGTTTACACTGATGCCAGTGCCTAGGTCATCCTTCAAAGTACTTTTGGAACTTTTTAGCTGTTGTCCCATTAGCCTTGATGTCCTGAATGTCATCAAAATGTCTTCCCTTCAACATTTCCTTTATCTTCGTGTAAAGAGAAAGGTTATCAGGGGCCAGATCAGGCGAGTAGGGAGGGTGTTCCAATACAATTATTTGTTTACTGGATAAAACCTCCCTCACAGACAGTGCCGTGTGAGCTGGTGCATTGTTGTGATGCAAGAACCATGAGTTATTGGCCAAGATTTTCAGTTAAGATTTTCCTATTTGCCTATCAATGCTTTCCTGATAGTCAGCCAATGATTTTTGATGCACAATTTGATAAATTTTTGCAATCTTTTCATTAGTTCTCCTTGTTACTGGCCACCCTGATTTCTCTTCATCAGTGACACTTTTTCTTGCTTCCAAAAAACATTAAATGTCTATTTGTTCACTGCTATTTTCTTCATGGCATTATCCCCATAAACTTGGACTAACATGTTCCTGATTTCACTTCCACTCTTGCCAAGTTTAACAAGAAATTTAATGGTTGTTCCTTGCTCTAATTCAAGCTCCATCATTCTTTTGATGACACACAAAAACACAGAACAATAACAAATGCACTCAACAAGACATTACCACACATTAACAGGAACACAGCTGTGACACACTGATATACCAAGGTTATGAAACCTTACAAAGTTGTTTGTATAGTGCTGCCTATGTACGTGTACAGTGGCAAGTTTGTGAACTTAGTTGTCAGACCTCGTATAGTATGTAAAATGATGATGACTGTATGGACAAAACAAAAAGGAAGGAGGTCAGGTGATAGGAACTGGTAAACTTAAGGAAGCCCTCATTGAGAAGGTGATCTTGGAGCAAAGACTTGAAGGAGGCGAGATACCTGTGGGCAAAGGGAAGCTTCTAGATACTTCAAGGCAGAGGGAACAGCAAGTACAAAACCCCTGAGGCAGGAATTTGTTTGGCATGTTCTAGAAAGAGCAAAGAGACTCTGGGGCAGGAGCCAGAGAACAGAGAGTTTTAGGAGATAAGGAGCTGGAAGGTTTGGAGGAGGCAGTTTCTGCACAGCCTTGCAGGCCAGGAGAGGACCTTGGCATTTACCCTGTGTGAGACTTTGGAGGGTTTGAGGAGAGAAGGGACATGACTGGTCATGGTTTCAAAGCTCCTCTGGTGCTGTGTTGTAAGCTAGCCTGCCAGAGCAAGGAGGGCAACAGAGTCCGGTTCTGAGGTGAGTGCAGTCCTCCTGGGGAGAGACGATGGTGGCTTAGCCCAGGGTGGTGGCAGTGGAGATGATGAGAGGTGGCTGGCTTCTCACTGTATTTGGAGAGTAGTGCTAACAGGATCTGCTGACAGATTACACATGGGGTACAAAAGAAAGGGAAGCCCAAGGCCTGGGCAACCGGAGGTGTAGCACTGCCATTTACTGAGGGGGGAAGGTTTCAGGGGGAGCAAGGGAGTTGGGGAAAATGGGGTGGGGGGGTTTTGAAACATAGTGAGTTTGAGAAGCCCAGAGGACACCCCAATGTTGAAGGTTGAGTGGACACCTGGATGGATGTTTCTGGAGCTCAGGGGAAATTCCGAAAAGGTTGAAATGGTAACCTGTGCTCTTTGGAGTTAACTTATAACCTCGGCTTATTAACTTATAACCTCGGCTTATAACTCTTCATCAGGAAATACAAAGGAAATGAGCAATCTGATTAGAAGTAAGTACTGCCTTGGAGGTCGCTAATCTAGTAGGCATTCTGTCCCACGCCTCACCCTCAAGAGAAGCTGGGGATGGCTAATAGGCCCTGTCAGTTGGACATCATTTATGCCAAGACCATCTTTTGGGGGGGATCAAAGACAAGGGTCCTGATTATGGTACTGAAGATGTAGCTTTAATAACCAAATCAATTTAGCTCAAAGGCATGTCTGTCACTGAAGAGGGTCTGGTCTATTCAGCTGCAGCTGAGCAAACCCAGAGTTCAAAGGCCCAGCAACTCAGCCTGCAGGGACTTTTGCTACTCCAGGTCCATTGGTGGGCTTGGAACAGTTTCCACATTCTGCAGAAACAAAGCAGAAGGTGAACGGAAAGGTGGGGGCAACTCAGGAATTCACTCCCTTTCTAGGAGTGAGGAAGAGGAAGCCACTGGCTTCAGAGCCACTTCCTGTGCGAAATCAGATTTGGGGCTGATTTCTTGCATTTTGTTTCCCCTCAAGCTCCCCTCCCCAGAAAGCATTTGTCTCTAGGCAGCCTGAGATTCTGAGGTGCCAGATCCTTATGGAAATGAGCAGAGAAAGAAGGAACAAGAAGCATTTTACAGGAAAAAGCTGTCACCAAGGGAGAAGCAGCCTGGCTGCTGTAGTTTCCCAAAATGATTTAATCACCAAAAAACAGGAGAACAAAGGCAAAAGCATTTTTGACTACAACAAATTATCATGCCAGAAAGCAACATGCTGGATTGAGAAAAAGAAAAAACATCAGCCTTCAAAGGAAAAAGAGTACAAGATTTCAATTATGTGGTTGCAAATATTTTTCTCCCAACTTGCATTGTTTTGTGATTCCATCACAAGTTACCCTAGACGTCTGCCACTCACCAATCTTAGATTTATGCAATATGGGCTCATTATGCCCTTTGGGGACAGAAGGCCACTGCCTTGGGGAAACCTTTTGCAAGAAAATTCCAAACATGCCTATTTTCTTTTTAATTTAGCATTCTCTCTCTCTCTCCCCACCCCCTCTCTCTCTCCTTTCTTTTGAGACAGAGACTCACTTTGTCACCCTTGGTAGAGTGCCCTGGCACTATAGCTCACAGCAACCTCAAACTCTTGGGCTCAAGCACTCCTCTTGGCTCAGCCTCCCAAGTAGCTGGGACTACAGGTGCCTGCCACAATGCCCAGCTAGTTTTTAGAGACAGAGTCTCACTCTTGCTCAGGCTGAAAAAAAAAAAATGCCTATTTCTTGAAATGTCCCTTGCAAACTCAAGAGGAAAAGTGTGCCTTGGGTACATAGGAAAGAGAGTTTTAGTCTCTGTAGTCGGATATCACTAAGTAACATAACGTTCTTTCCCATGGAAACAGAGGAAGCCAGGGAGAAAGGCATAAAATTATGAATGATAAAAACTATCTGTAACTAGCTTCAATCTACTTGAGAAGCAGGAATAAGACACAGGAGGAACACAGCAGGCTGCAATAACGTCCCTCTTGTAAAGAAGAAAGAAGGAAATTGCTTCTGGTGTGAAAGTGTTACTATTTTGGGTGACAGGCATATTCATGGGCAAATCTGGTATCCGCACATGCTTCCACACAGATGAACCTCAAAGACATATGCTAAGCGAAAGACAGAAGACCATATGTTGTATGATTCCATTTAAATGAAATGTCCAGAATCGGCAAATCTATAGAGACAGGGTAGATTTGTGGTTGCTGGAGGCTGGGAGAATGGGGCGTGAGCACTTAATGTCTGGGGTGATGAAAAATGCTCTAAAAATAGGTTGTGGGTGCTACAAATCTGTAAATATCCTACAAACTATTGAATTGTACACTTTAAATGGGTGATTTTAATGGTGTGTAAATTACATCTCAACAAAGATGCCTGTAATGCTAGCAGTCGGAGAGGCCGAGGGAGGTGGATCGCTTGAGCTCAAGAGTTCAAGACCAGCCTGAGCAAGAGTGAGACCTTGTCTCTGAAACTAGCAGGCGTTGTGGCAGGCGTCTGTAGTCCCATCTACTTGGGAGGCTGAGGCAAGAGAGAAGAGCCTGAGCCCAAGAGTTTGAGGTTGCTGTGAGCTATGGCCCCATAGCATTCTACAGAGGCTGACAAAATGAGACTCAAAAAAAAAAAATGCTTCTTAATAAACACCTGCAATCCCTGATGGTTGATGTACCCGCAAAGGGGCACATTCACCTGTAAGATAAGGCTAGATGACTCTTTTTAAAAACTTTTATATAATAAACATGATCAAATAATGGACTAGTATATTTTAATAAGATGAATATATTTTAAATCATTATTGGCATTCAATCTAAAATGTGCAGCAGAAGATAAGTCATAAGACCTAAGTGGCACGTTGCTATGATGATCCGAGCATAACTGAAGTCAGCCTGTTTACTTTATTACACCATAATGAGGAGCCACTGCCACCAAAGAACAGAAACAGCAAAGAGTGAATCAGACAAAGAACCTTTGTCTTCATGTTCCAACTTATGCAATGAAACACATCTTTTTTTTTTTTTTCCAGTTTCTGGTTGGGGCTGGGTTTGAACCCATCACCTCTGGTATAGGGGGCCGGCGCACTACTCCTTTGAGCCACAGGTGCTGCCCTGAAATTCATCTTTTCCATGAGGGTTTGCCATATGTTATCCACGTTAATTAGTGCAGAGGGCGGTGCCTGTGGTTCAGTGGGTACGGCGATGGCCCCATATACCGAGGGTGGCGGGTTCAAACTCGGCCCCAGCCAAACTGCAACAAAAAAATAGCTGGGTGTTGTGGTTGGCACCTGTAGTCCCAGCTACTCGGGAGGCTGAGGCAAGGGAATCGCCTAAGCCCAGGAGATGGAGGTTGTGGTGAGCTGTGTGACACCAACGCACTCTACCAAGGGTGATAAACTGAGACTCTGTGGCCACACACACAAAAAACTCAGTATAGAAATTGCATCCTGTATTTTCTCCTCTGTCTCCTGGAGCACCCCTCTGGCTTGAGGGAAAGTACACAGTAGGTCCCCAAGCTACAATAGCCATTTTGGGATGGCTATTTTCCTTCCAAGCAGCATATGGGAGTAGGGCCTGAGTTAGGTGGGTAAGAGAATTTTGGGTCCCCAAGCCTTCCCACTGGCAAATTCCATGCTACCTGAACAGATGATACTCTCTCTCTTTGAGGACATTTCTGGAATTCCCCAAGCCGTGCAGAAATTGGTAAGCTATATAACACAGGAAAGAGCGTTGTCCTCTGAGACTCCTGACAGCCTTTTATTATTGATATCCACTAATGGATAGGTCTTATTTAAAATTGCATTTTTTATAGGACTCTTCTCATTTGGGGGTCACAGAGCAAGGTTGTTAGACTCAGCACTTTGAAAGCAACAAGGATCTGCCCTGCATGTCCAATTCTTACACAGTATTTGCCTCAGAGCAGATACTTAAGGATGGGCTCTTGAATGAATGGACAAAGGAATGAATGAATCTCTATTCCAATCACAAGGAAATTTGACATCAAACTGTGGATATCTGACATTTTTAAGAGTATTTGGATCTAAGCCTCAAAAGACTTTAGCTGAGGAAAGAGTGAGAAGTGAAGGAAAAACAACAAAAGAGGCCAGGTGTGGTGGCTCATGCCTGTAATCCTAGCATTCTGGGAGGCCGAGGCCAGTGGATTGCTTGAGTTCAGGAGTTCGAGGCCAGCCTGAGCAAGAGCAAGTCCATGTCTCTTAAAAAAAAAAAATTAGCTGAGCATTGTGGTGGATACTTGTAGTCTCAGCTACTCAGGAGGCTGAGGCAAAAGGATCCCTTGAGCCCAAGAGTTTGAGGTTGCTGTGAGCTATGACACACAGTACTCTACAGAGGACAACTGAGTGAGACTCTGTCTCAAAAAACTAAAAGAAGAAAAACAACAAAAGCATCTTAAAGTATTAAAAGTTACTGGTACATGGTGTTGACTATTAATTGCAAGGGGAAAAAAACAAAGGAAAATTGATCTAAATGATCCCTGCTTACAAATTTACCTTAGGGTTTGCAAAATGACCTTGAGATTATATTTTCTCAAGTCTTTGCAAATACTCTACCAATAAAATATAGTGAGAGGGTAGAAAGGAGAAGGATTGAAACCAGGGATTCTAAGTCTACTTGTGAGTTTCATCATGTCCTCCTCCTCCCCGCCCTCCTCATTTATTTCCTGTAGCATAAGTGCACGACAGCCACAAAGAAGACAGTCAAACAATTTCCAATGTCTGAATGAACCAGAAAAGAAATTCTGAGTTGATGAGTTGAGAACTGAGAGAGTCATGAAAGAATGTTGTTTCAAAGATTGAGAGATAATTGAAAAGTTTAATTGGATGACATTTTAGAGATTTACTGGTAATTTTTCCTTATTTAATCAGATCACACTAAAAGGCCATATTTAGACATTTTTAAATGATTGAGTGTATTCTGTCTTGGGGGATTCCTGACTCTCACTTGAATTATGCTTTTTATTAGATTCCAGTAGTAATCGGGATGTTACATTAATCCATATTTAAACTAGGGTGACCTCACGTCCTGATGTGCCCTGGACAGTCCTGATTTACACCTGTTGTCCCAGCAGAATTATTAATAGCATCCTCCTTCACCCCTAGTAGATCCGGGCTTGGAAGATTAAATTCTACAATCACCCTAGCTTTGACTCCTAAAATTTTCAAGAATATGCCATATTTTCTCATTAATTGTTAAGAGAGATAGCCATTTTATACAATTTCTGAGACCCTTCCTTTTGTCTGTTGATTTTAAGCATCCTTTGAACTTTTAGAACACTCCTCACTGAACTGGAAAGACAGTGGCAAAACAAAGAGAACCACATCTACATAAAGACAACTGTTGTTTGTTAATAACACGTGTTAATTAGTTAACATGTGTTGCTAATTAATAATATTTTTTCTTATTCAGGTTCAATTCCTATTTATCAACTGTATCATTCATTAAATTATATTATTAAGTATGTAATGAATACCAATGGTTGAATAGCACCTACCTTCATAGCCAAAGAGAAGTAGTAACAAAAAGCCTTCTATCTTGCGTGGCATTTTCCCCTCGTCCTTGGCTGCAGCCCTACCTTACTGAAGTGGAGAGTTTGCCCAAGAACAGGGGATTAACTTGAGCACTGGCCTCATTAAGCATCTTATTCCACTTAATTCTTATGTCTTCGGCTGAGCCCCATCAAGTTAACCCACATAGCTACCTGCTTCAACAAGAAAGCCTCGCAGAAGATGCCAGCATCAACTGAGCTTGGTTTAGCAAGAAAGATACTGATTTCATTTCAACATAAACAGGGAAGCAAGGGAGGGAAATGGGAACGAGAATTATAAGACTCAGGTCTTAATCCTTTCTCAGCCATCATCTTCTAGGGGTTGACAGCGAGCAGTTTCCTGCCAGATAAGCACTAACATTCTCCAATTATATGAAAATGCCACAAATTCCCTTCTTAGAAAGCAACTTGGCATCATGTTCATACCTAGTCACTAAGGAAAACACTAAATGTTGGGGGGAGGGCAGTTACACGTAAACATGTGCATTGCTGTGTTGCTTATAAAAGCAAAAATTCGGAAACAATGGGCAAGATTAGGGTGTTAAGTAAATCAAGAGAGGCAGTGCAGCCCAGGAATAAGCATAGATTCCCAAGCTAGACTGGATGGAAATCCCAATGCTAGCGCTCATTACATTGTGACCTCAGGGTAAGTTATCAACCTCTCTGCGCCTCAATTTCCTTGTCTGTAATATGATGATAATGCCTGCACTCATACAGTTATTTTGAGGCTTAAATGGGATGAAATATACAAAATATTTAGAACAGTTGTTGATAAAACTAGCTCTCATTTTCACATAGGCATTAAGAACAAAGTTGATGAGAGGAAAAGTGGAGTTGTTTAATAGGTAATCTTTCAATTGTGCAAGATGAAAACGTCCCGGAGATCTGTTTGACCACAATGTGAATATATTTCACACTGCTGAACATGGTTAAGATGGTTAGAAAAAATTAAGCTGATGAAGTGGTTGTGATAACAGAGAAAGCCGTGTGTTATACTCTTGAAAAAGATGCAAATTTATGGACTGCAAAAAAGGGCAAAACTATGTTGAACAACGCAGAGTAAACTATGTTGAACAACGCAGAGTAAGAGATCGAATATCCCCTTCTCCTTTTAATTTTTGCCATGGGCCCACCCACATATTCAGCCTCCAGGACCCCAAAAGGTCGACATTACATATAATAATAAACCCTCTCAAACAAAAGTGTAATGAGATAGTAAAGAGATACACAAAAGGAACTAGAGAAACGTTTTGGTCATTTACTGGGTGTCTGCGAGCTTGACATTTTATTCCGTACGTGTATGAATTCCTCACTCAGCAGAAGAACGTCTATTTCCCAAACTCTACTGCTGTCTGAAAAAAGATTGTCTTTTGGTTTTTATTTCCTCTCTGCATTTTAGAGTTTAATGAAAAATTAAACTTTGAATCATACTCGTAAAGATAACACATCTTTAATAATTCAACCACGTTATAAGTGCTGCTGTGTTGTCACATTTTATCTGGGGGCTTGCGGGCCGGCTGTCTGTCCCAGCTCGCCGGGGGCGCCCCAGGATCGCCAGCCGGGTTTTCCGAGGCCGCCCCGGGGTGGCGGGAGAAGAGGTGGGCGGGGCCCGGGGGCGTCCCCCGCTATTTGTCAGGTCAGACGGTGGCGGCGGCCGTGACCTTGTGGGATGGGAGAGGGCAGCTGTCATTTCGCTTCTGCGATAAGAACACGCCCCAAACATTAAAAAGTGAAAAAAAAAAGGAGAAAGGCAAGTGCCGCGCTTTTGCTTCGTTTTAACCCAGACGCTTAGGGGATATTGAGTATTAAAACAAAATGGGCTGGTTCCGCTAGGGCTCGAACCCAGGACCTTCTGCGTGTAAAGCAGACGTGCTAACCACTACACCACAGAACCACGCCGCCGGCCGCCCACATTGTGAGCTCATTCATGGGGTCACGTCACGCGCGCCGCGCCGTGGAGACCCGGTCCTTCCGCTGCGGCCCCGCCCCGCCTCCGAGGCGCCCACACCGCGGCCCGGCGCCGCTCGCCCGGTTTATCACCAGCTTCGCCGCGGCTCCTGTGATCAGAGCCAGGCCAGGGGCCCAGGTGACCATCCGGGCCGACAGCACCTCCCTCTATCATCCGTCCCCAGTCTTTCCCTCAGCTGAGGAGTGGGCGAAGCAACCGGGCGAGCGGAAGTGAACCCTGGCCGGGCACCACACCTTCTGAAAGCTTCCCTCAGCTGGTGAGGGCCCCCCACTCTCCCATTTTCCTCAGGGACAAACTGAGCCTCGGCCACCGACGGCTTTGCCCCCCCACCCCCCGTCCAAAGTGAGAAGGTCGCCTCTTCCCGGCAGCGTTGGAGGCTTTGGCCGTTGGAGGCTTTGGCGGTTGAGGAGACCTCAGGCGGCGTGGGGCTGGGGGCTGGGGGCTGGGGCCATTTCTGCGTGGGCGCCTGTTTTGCCAGGGTTGGGAAAGGCCGCTGAATAGTCGCTTGCCCGAGGGCGGGGACCTCTTACTGCCCCCGACCTGTCCCGCAGCTCTCTTTCCCTCCTGAAGCCCAGTCGTAAGGCGACCGGGACCACAAGGCCTTCTTTGGTCCCATTTGTCTAGGGCTGGAGGGTGGTGTAGACAGGCCACTCCTTTTTGGCCTCTGGGAAGGAAAGGCCACATAATTTGAGGGACTGCGTGCGAAATGAAAATGCCAGGTCCCTCGTTCATAAGTTATTACAAATTTCAAACGGTCACAGCAGAGCATTAAACCCAGCGTGACTGCCCAGATTCTGGCCCCCGAACCTCCAAGACTGTGGGTCCGGGTGAGGGGCTGGGACCTTCTTCCACCATCTATGAGGTCGCGCTTTGGACTTTTCATTGTCAGTGCCATTTGCCTTCTCCAGGGTTTCTGGACGGATCTGCGTCACCATTCTGCAACCGCTCACCATTCTCAAGCCTGAAAACCCACCTAAAACCATTTGCAGGGCATCTTTAAGCTCCCAGCTGGATTTGGTCTGCAGGCAGCTGCCTGGCAGGATGATGAAAAAGTAACCCAAATCGCATGAAAGCACACCTCTTCAGTCAAGGAGCAGGTGGGTGGAAGGGGGACTGATGGGGTGGGCATGATCTGGATGTTGGTCCCACCTTGGCTGTTCACCAGCTGGGTGCTCTTCAGGGAGTCCATTCACCTTCCCAGTCTGTCTCTTCCTTGGTGAAATATAGGGGTTGGACTATACATCCCTACTCTGGCCTCTGAAATGCTGCGCCCATTTTCCAGGTAGGAAAATGGAGGCAGTTATCTGCCATGTAATTTTTCCCATAGAAATAGGTAGAGGCTGGGTGCAGCTGGTGCTTGGGTTTTGAGGTACCCAGTTTCCTCTGCCCTCTGTTAGCTTCTGGTCACATTCATCATGGACCCCCTTTCAGTCTGCATTTTTGTTGATATTTGGAGAGGCCTCCTTGAACATTTAACACCTAGATTGTAAGCTAGGAGGTGACCAGGAGTAGCCCCCACCAGCTGGAGAATGAACTCATAGAAGCTTCATGTTCCTGCTTGTAAGTGAGCCGTAATGATTCCCAATAATAGGTATGTCCCACCTGTTTCCAAACCTTTAGCAGTCCAAAACAAAGTTGCAAAGAATTGTCCTTAAAATTGCACATACTGTTTGTGTTTTGGTTTGTGCTTCTAGGGCGGCAGTCCCCAACCTTTTTGGCACCAGGGTCTAGTTTCATAGAAGGTAGTTTTTCCACATATGGGGGAGGGGGTGTTAGAATCTCATAAGGCAAGTGCAACCTAGATCCATCACAAGTGCACTTTACAGTAGGATTTGCGTTCTTATGAGAATCTAATGCCACCCTGATCTAAGAGGAGGCAGAGCTCAGGCAGCGATGGGGAGTGGCTGTAAATACAGATGAAGCTTTGCTTACTCTGGGGTTGGGAACTGCAGCTCCAGTGCTTTGCTTTTCTTCAGCTTTTTCTGTCCTTGGCTGTAAGAATAGGTTTGCCAAGTACAAGCTTTGGCCAGGTTTCTGCACTTAGGTTCTGTGTAGAAAAGAAGCTGGCACTCCTTTCTGCTTTTAGTAAAGCACTCTTGTTCCTATTCTCCATTCTGACCAGGAGGCAGACTTGAGTCCACTCTCCCCACCCTGCTCTTAAGTGTCAGCACAATTTCCATTAGGAAAGTACAATGTGATTTATAAAGCACTTTCTCATACATTCCTGGGCAACAGCCCTGTGAGTATTACACCCTCTATTTTTTAGCAGAAGTTGAAGAGTCTGAGTGTCTTGCTTGTGACCATTCAGCTAGTGAGTGGCAGGACTGGGTCACACTGAACCTTCTGATGCCTAAGTGACCAGGGAAGGCTAAGTCCATGTTGTTCTCATCATTGTTCTCTTGTCATATTTTGTATGTGTGCCAGTGAGGAAATGGATACCTTTTACTGCCTTTTTTTTTTTTTTTTGTAGTGTTTCAACAAAATTCTCAAAAGGAGGACTGAGAGCCTTCTGTAAACAACTGTTGTTACCTTTAATCTTGAAACCGTCAGACAGGGATAATGCCTCTGATGGCTTCAGTTTTGCCTAACACTTTGTGTCTGTTCAGTCATATTTGTGAGTCCATCACTCCCAAGTATACCCAGAAGCCTCTGAACAACTAGAAGAAGAATACCGTACACAAACTAATAAATAAAGACTAGAAGTCACTTTTGAGTTCTCTGATATCCAGTTGTTTAGTGTTGACTTCATTGATGGAGGGTAATGTGACCAAAGAAACCACAGCCTGGAACATGAGCTTAGTTAGGAAGCTTGGTTTACCTGAGTTCATTTAGAAGCTATTGTACTCTGTCCTTCAGAGGGTATCAAGTATTTACTAGGAAAAGTGAGTCATTACCTTTTTAGGGCAGAGCTCACCTTATCTTTCCCCTTTCACAGCTCATCCTCTTCAAAATGTCTTAAAACTACCCTGTTGTGAGGGACACCTACCTTTCACAGTCCACCTGTCACCCAGCTCAGATTTGGTGGTCATTTTCACACTCACATGTTTGCCTCTTCCTTGCTTCCTTGCACTTGTTGACAAAACTACAACCTGTTACATCTGTCTCTGTCCCTACTCTGCCCCTAAATATAGCCCAAGAAAAACACACATCCAAACTGACTGATTTCACATTCAGTTCATGAGTACTTGGCTCATGTGAACCCTTCATGCAGCCCAGAATCATGTCCACTTCTCCTATAGAGCAGCTCTATATTTTTTCTCCCTAAACTTCCTGTCCCACCCTCACCCCCACCTCCAAGCTCATGACCTTGATTCCTATTTTAGGGAAAAAAATGGAAGCAATCAGAAGGGAACTCCCACAGGCCTCGTCACATCTACCCACCTGCCAGCATCTGTGCTGTCATCCTCTTCTTCCAGGGCTTTTCCACTAGCCCTGTGGGTGGGACTGGCTCATTCTGTTGTGGGGAGCTGTCCTGTGTATTGTGGGATGTTTTGCAGTAGCTCTGGCCTCTACTTGCTAGATGGCTATTGCATTTCCCCAGCTCACCCAGTCCTGACAACCTAAAATATCCCCTGGGGGGGGGGGGCAAAACCTTAGGGGCTATTTGACAATGTCTGGAGACACTTGCTGTGACTGGGAGAGGGGTACTACAGGCATCTACTAGGTAGAGGCCAGGGATGCTGCCAGATGTCCTCTAATGCACAAGATAGCTCCACAGCACAGAGTGGCCCAGCCCTAAATGTCCACAGAGCACAGTTGGGAAACCCTGCTCTAAATAAGTTGTCTGCATTTCCCCGAGCCAGTACACCAGATTGTGGTGGTTCTTGTCTGCTCAAGGAATTCTGAACAATTCCCCCCTTTCTCCTATCTCATTATTTATTCTTCTCATAGGATCATTTTTTTTTTCTTTGAGACATAGTCTTACTAGAGTGCTTAGCATCACAGCTCACAGCAACCCTCAGCCTCCTGAGTTGCTGGGACTACAGGCGCCCTCTACGACCGACGCCCGGCTATTTTTAGAGGTGGGGTCTCGTTCTGGCTCAGGCTGGTCTCAGACCTGTGAGCTCAAGCAATCCACCTGCCGTGGCCTCCCAGAGTGCTGGGATTACAGTCGTGAGCCACCGCCCCTGGCCTGTTGAATCATTTTGATCAGCGCATGCTATAATTTCTCTCATTATTAAGAAATAAGCTCTTCATTCCGTTTCTGTGGCTAACTCCTTCCATTTCTCTGCTTTCCTTTCTAGCGAAGCTCTTAGATTCTCTCCCCACCCGCCTCGTTGGCACTTGTTCCCACTACTCGACCAAAATTCTTCTGATCCAACTCACTGGTGACTTCCACATTGCTGCACAGAATAGTTCTTCCTCTTCATCTTATTTGATCCATCAGCCGCATTTGAAATAGTCTATCACTCCCTCCTTTTATGAAGCACTTTGTGCTCTTGGCTTTTAAGGTGCCGTCCTCTCGTGATGTTTGTTTCCTATCTCACTGCTTACTCCTTTTCAATCACCTTTGCTGAATCCTCATCTCTTTGACCTTTTTTGTTTGTTTTGTTTTGTTTTTGAGACAGTCTCACTATGTTGCCCTGGGTAGAGTGCTGTGGCATCACAGCTCACAGCAACCTCAAACTCTTGGGCTCAAGCAATTCTCTTGCCTCAGCCTCCCAAATGGCTGGGACTACAGGCACCTGCCACAACGCCTGGCTATTTTTGTTGTTGTAGTGGTCATTGTTGTTTAGCAGGCCTAGGTCGGGTTCAAATCTGCCAGCCTCTGTGTATATGGCCGACGCCCTAGCTGCTGAGCTACAGGCACCAAGCCCCCTTTGACCTTTAATCATGGCCGTAACTCAGGTCTTGGTCCTTGGACTACTCTATCCATTCTCACCACCCTGGTGACTTCATTCAATCTAATGGCTTTAAATATCATTGATAACCTAGATTATTCCCAATATATATCTCTAGTCTAGAATTTTCTTCCAAACTCCAAACCTACATATTTAGCATTTCCATTTAGATGTCTGTTGGGCATCTCAAACCTAGTACACCTGTGTCTTAACTCCTGATCTCTGTCCCCTAAATCTGATCCTTTCTCTGTCTTTCCTATCTCAGAAAACAGTAGCTTTATCTTCCCAGTTATTTAGGCCTAAAACGTAGAATAATACTCAGTTCTTCTCAGTTTTTTACATCCCCAATATAATCAATAGCAAACCTATTGGCTCCACCTTCAAGATCTATCTAGAATCTGCCAGCTTTCTGTCATCTTCTCTGCTTTCATTTTTTTTTTTTTGTTTGTTTTGAGACAGAGTCTCAAGCTGTCACCCTGGGTAGAATGCTGTGGCATCACAGCTCACAGCAACCTTAAACCCTTGGGCTTAAGCAATTCTCTTGCCTCAGCCTCCCAAGTACCTGGGACTACAGGAGCCTGCCACAATGCCCAGCTATTTTTTTTGTTGTTGTTGTTATAGTTGTTATTGTTGTTTTAGCTGGCCTGGCTGGGTTTGAACCCACCAGCCTTGGTGTATGTGGCCAGCGCCCAACCCACTGAGCTACGGGTGCTGCCTATTTCCATTCTTTTGTTTTTGAGACAGAGCTTCATTTTGTCACTCTTGATAGAGTGCCTTAGTATTATAGCTCACAGCAACCTCAAACTCTTGGGTTCAAGTGATCCTCTTGCCTCAGCCTCCTGAGTAGCTGGGACTACAGGCACCCGCCACAATACCCAGCTGTTTTTAGAGATGGAGTTTCACTCTGCTCAGACTGGTTTTGAATTCCTGAGCTCTGGCACTCCACCCAACTTTGCCTCCCAGAATGCTAGCATTATAGGCATGAGCCACCGCACCTGGCCTTTGCTTCCAGTCTAATCAGAGCCACCATCACCCTTTGCTTGGATCATTTCCACAGCTTCAGATCCTGGCCTCCCAGCTTCTGCCCTTTTTTCTCTACAGATTATTCTCTGCATTGTATCCAGAGTGGCCTTTTTAAAACCTAAATTATATCTTGTCATTGCTCAAAACTCTTCAGTGTCTCTCCACTTTAACTAGAAGAAAAACCAAAGCCTTACAGTAGCCTACAAGGCCCTATGTGACCTGACCTCCCCATCCATGACCTCTCTGATTTTATATCCTATTATTTTGCCTTTTACTCTACTCCAGCTACACTTGCCTGCTTGCTGCTCTTCAAACACACTAGACCTCTCCTGCCTCAGGGCCTTTGCACCTGCTGTTCTCTTAGTCTTGAATACTCTTTCCTTAGACCAGCACATTGCTTGTTCTCTCATCTTATTCAGCTATTTACCCAAATACATTCTCCAGGAGGCCTCTCCTCACTGCCCTATTTTAAATTGCTGTTATCCTTTTTCTTTCACCCTTTTCTTTTTTTTTTTTTTTTTTGAATGGTAACTGTGTACATTGATGCACTTTGGGGGTACAGTGTGGTGTTTTCATACACAATCCAAGACACTTCCATCAAACTGGTTAACATAGCCTTCATGTAACTTTCTTAGTTATTATGTCAAAACATTCATATTCTACTCATAGAAAGATTCACTTGTACCCTTGCAAGATGAACCACAGAAGTGAACCCTCGAATCTTTCACCCTTTTCTACTTAGTTTTTGTCTGTAGTACTCAGCACCATCTACATTTCTAGATATAGTAGAACCTCTGTAAGTTGACCACCCAAGAGACTATAACAAAATGGTCAACATGCAGAGGTGCTCAAAATAAGGACCTAGGTGTGCTATGTTGATAGTCCCATGTGGTGCGTGTTCAGTCTATGAGAATTAGGTCAACTAAGGAGGTGTTCAGTGTGAGGAGGTGGTCAGCTATGAATATGTATATGTATTTACTTATCTATTTTCTTGATTATCTGTCCCCACCATCCTCTACTAGAATGAGAGTTCCATGAGGATGTGGTTTGGTTTCATTTGCTGCTGTATTTCACAGAGCTTAATAGAGAAACTATGTTCCTAGCACATAGTTTAAGTGCTCAGTAAATATGCCTCGAGTTTGTCAGTGTTGGGAGTAACTCAAGCCAGGGCAATCAGTTTCAGTCAGAACTAATCTTGGGTTTTTGCTTGAATTCCTGAGAAGCAATATTTCTTTGTTCACCCTGGACTTGATCATGAAGTGATCCAGAGGTTGGAAGTTCTGCCACCATCTTTTTTGAGACAGAGTCTCAAGCTGTTGCCCTGGGTAGAGTGCTATGGCATCATAGCTCACAGCCACATCAAACTCTTAGGCCCAAGCAATTCTCTTGCCTCAGCCTCCCAAGTAGCTGAGACTACAGGCGCCCACCACAATGCCTGGCTATTTTGTTGTTGTTGTTGTTCTTGCAGTTGTCATTGTTTAGCTGGCCCAGGCTGGGTTCGAACCCGCCAGCTTCGGTGTATGTGGCTGGTGCCCTACCCACTGAGCTACGGGCACTACTTCTGCCACCATCTTACTATTGCATTCTATCAGATAGGCCTCTTAATTGCATACAAGAACCCTCTTGTTCAAAATATTCCCTTCACTTCTCTTCTCCATGTAGGATTTTTACATCATTGCCTAACTGATAGGCTTGCGCAAGTGACTTGTGTTAGCTAGATGTGTACCACTTCTAAGCAAAAGTGTAATAGCCAGCGTGATTCACTACTTCAGTTTTCCCCCTTTGCTATGAGAACAGCAATGCCCTAGGCATAAGTTGGCCTGAGTCGCAGAAGGAAGACTATGGAAAGGGAGTGAATTATTATTTATTATTATAGATCACTAAGATTTGGGGTTGTTACCTAAGCATAATCCAAGCTGCTTCAACCCTCCCACTAGTTTAAGAAGAAAATGAGTTTATTAAAGGATATTAAGTGGCTCACAGGATCTCCAGGCAGGTTTGGTGACTCCAAAGCCAGGAACAATGTCCAAATCTCACCAAGGGACTGCACCAGCACAGACATCTATTGCTGGCCTCTGCTGAGTACAGATTTTAGCAACTTGAACCAGTGATGGAGCCCAGAGTCTCTACCACTGCTGTCCCTGAAAACTGGACTCCTAACACCAACCTTGGCAGAAGATGGCTTTTGTTACCCCTCCACTTCTTCATGGTGCCCTCTTCTGAATTGAAGTTGCTGGCAGACCTTAGTTTACATGTCTGGGCTCTTACTAGGTGAGAGGCTGGAGTCGCAAAATTTTTGTTTCTGCTTTGGGGAGGCACGGGTCACATAAAGAGTTGCCAAGACTTAGGGAAGAGGTTCAGAAGTTAGTGGGTGACTGTAAGGCATGAAAGACATCTGCTGTCTTCTTGAGGCCTGATATTGGAGCTGCAACTAACACCAAGGAATTGGAGCTGAGAAATATAGCAGCCAAGTGCTGTCATTGAAGTCCTTGCCCAAGTCATGCCTTCAATATACCTATTGACTCTTCAGTTATTTGAGGAATCAAAGCTTTGCTTACTGATACTTGCAACAGAAAGAGTCCTAATGTTCCATGTCTAAAATGGATGCATCAGTATAGTGGCTGATGGTGCTGCTCTGGCTTGGATACTTGAAAGTTTTGGTTGTTCTCAGTTCCTAGTAAAGGGATACAGTTGTGGTTTTTCTTGTCTCTTGGGGAGCTAGAAGTTCACAAATACAGCTTTACAAATACAGCAGGGCACTTGTTCACATGTGGCATAGTAACCAGGGTCAGTAAATTAGAGAGTGGGCAACACATTTCTGGTGGGTAGTTGCTTATCCAATATCCATCCTTCTTTTCCTCAGTGCTAAAAGTAAGAACAGATGCTTACATAGTTCTTGCTATGTGTTAGGGACTATTCTGAGCTCTTTACTCATACTAACTCATTTAATCCTGTGAGAAAGACACTCACTGTTATGCTTCTTTTACAGGTGAGAAAACTGAGGCACAGAATAATTAGGTAACTTGACTAAGTCACACAGCTAGTAAATAAGAAACAGGATTAAACCCAGGCCACCTGGCTCCATAGGCTGTGTTTAGTCTCTGCACTACAGTGCCTGATTTTGAATTGCTGATGTGTTTAGCTAAAAACAGCTTGCTTTTCCAGGCTCCCTTACTGCTAGGAGAGACTGCATGACACAATTCTGGCCAATCAGATATATGTAAATAGGTGGTCTTCCAAGACTCAGCTGGTATACTTCATTTTGCCCTCATTCTTTACTCTCGCCCCAGAATGAGCATGTGATGCTGGAGGTTGAACATCAAATCAATTTATGATCACCATTTTGGGACCATGAGTTGACAGAGAAAGGAATTGGCCAAAAGAAGGAAGGTGTCTAGGTTACAGATTTCCAACTTCCTATTTCCAGATTTCTTGTGACATGTAAAAAAAACAAAACCAGCAGACTGTGAACATTTTAAAATAATAACTAAGAAAATGACACGAAGGCTATGTTAACCAGTTTGATGGAAGTGTTTCGGATTGTGTGTGAAAACCCCACACTGTACCCCAGAAGTGCATTAATGTACATAGTTACCATTCAATAAAAACAAAACAAAACAAAAAAACCCCCAAAACCCCTAGTTTTTAATGCCACTGTTTAGTTGGAGTTTCAGTTACATGAGGGAAAGTACAAACCCTCCTGATTCAAATTTCCACCTTTCTTACCTGTAGCTGTCTCCTCTACCATTTTGACAACGCCTTTAATCTGCCTACCAGCTACTGAGAGATTGGCCCTGTGTTTCAGTCCCTTGACTGAAGTTATTACTATCACATGCCCACAATATGTCTAGGAGCAGTGTTCGGCAGTATAGGTGTTTTAAAATAAAGTATGTGACATGGCCCCACCTCAAGAAGTTTGAAGAACATCAGTTAATCCAAAAGACTCCTTTGTTCCATGATGTTCATGGAAGATAATGACTTGATGTGGTTTTCCTAATGTAGGATGTTATTAGATTTTAATTTTGGCCCTGTCTTCTCTCAAAGAAGAAACTGGAAAGAGGAGAAGGCAGATAGGAAAAGAGGGGAAAGATGATATACAAAAGCCTGTGTAATAGTAAAGTAGGCCTCCCTCCAAACCAGCTATGTGTTATCTTCAAAATCACCCACAATCACATTCAGCGAGACTACATTTTATAGAGATGGGTGCTTGAGAAACAGATCAGCTCAAATACTTTGTCGCCCCCCGACCCTTACTTGTCTTGAGATGCCCTTGTTTCAAGTCACTCCTCCCAGAACTAGGTAACCGAACACAGAACAATTTGGCTACTCCCCACTCTTAAAAGGCAGCATCTGACAACAGCCAATACTAATTGGTGATGGAAATGAAGCGGGGTACTCCCTCTACTTCCATAGCACTTACACTCTCTTATTTAGGTTTCCCACATGAATTCAACTGCACACACAGTAAGACTCTTCTCTGAAGTCTGATGGAAAGATTTCAAGAGCGGTGCAAATATTAAACTAAAATCATATTGTATATTTTTATTAGTGATTTTAAGATTTGGGGATCATTTTGATACAATTAGAGTATAGTCTGAAGGCTATGTACAATAATAAGACCAAAACCAATTAGTAGGTTGTTTAACTCAGTTAGAGGCTATCTGCAGGCTAGCAGTTTTCCTTTGCTAAATCCTGTTAAAATGCAGTGGATTCTATTTTGCGCAGAATGAGCAGGCTGCCATGACAACTGTCGGTGAATATTATTTCAATATTAGTCATACATTTCCAGCGTCTGCCTCTGGGCCCAACATTCATCCTAGATCCCAGATGTACATGTATTCTTAATGGAATTCTCCTGGACATGTTTACAAAAAACAAAAACAAAACATGCTCAACTAGCTGACTTTATTTTTTGGAAGAGAAATTTGAATGAATTCATGCAATTGCAAATTGATTGTGGATCTTGTTTTTTCTTTCAGAAAGGTGATTTGGATATGAATTTATATTGTGCTTGCCTATAGGTTTTTATCAAATATGTGCACTAGACAGTTTGGAAAGGTCCCCTCTATGTATGTAGTCCTTACATTAAAATTATTTGGATTTTTTTCATCTCACAGTTATCAGAAGGAATCTTGTGGTTGCATGTGATAGAGGACCCAACCCAAATGGAGTTAGCCAACCAGTTTCAAATTAATCTGTTAGAAAATTCCAAAGATAAGATTTGATCCAGAGGTTTATGTTTGAAGGCTCCAGCTCTATTCCCCTGCCCTTCTCTTGGTCTGCCCTTCTCTGTGTGTCAGTTTCACTCCTTGGACTGGCTCTTCTCATGAGTGCTCTCTCTAGGACCCTGAGATTCACTCAGACTACATATTGCCTGTCTTCAGCTATGTGCCCACCCCAAAACACTCCTTTTGCCCGGAGAAGAGGGTGTGGTAATTGTCTTAGGCCTGAGTTATATGACCATTCCTGAACAATCACTATTTCTTGGGAAGTGGGCTATGTGAATTGGCTTAAGCCAGTCAGGGCTCGCACTTAAGAGTGGGAGATGATGTCAATCCCAGGCAAACCACACAGTGGAGACTAGGGAGAGGATTGATTTCAAAAAAAGAAAACTGTGGTCCTATTGCAAGGAGGTTAAGGGACTATTTGGTAGCCACCTGGTTAGGGAATAGAATGCTGGCCTAATAATAACAACAATAATAGTAATAACTAACATTTATTGAATACTATGAGCCAGGCACCATTCAAACTGCTTTATAATTGTGCTGGTTGGAGAATGTGTTTGACTGCAAGTAATAAGGTGAGTGAAATAGCAGGGTCTTAACCTCAGAGGGGTTGGTTTTAGTCACTCGTGATATGAAGGCAGGAAATAAGCAAGTTCACATTCTATGTCCCATGCTTGTCCTTCCGTCTTCCATCTTTCTCAGTGTAAAGATTTCTTCCTAAAGCACAAGATGGCTGCTCCTCCTTTAGGCATTGTGTCTTGGTTCCAGGCAGAATAGGGGAAGGACAAAGAGGAAAATGCTTGTGCTAGCTGAGTGTTTTCCTTTTTACTAGGAAAATAGCTTTTCTTGAAGCCTCAGCCAATAGGTTTCTATTTATATCTCAATGACCAGAGAGCTATGTCAAATAAAAACCCTTAACTGTAAGGGAGCCTGGCAAATCAAGTTTTTTTGATAAAACTCAGAGCAAAAGTGGAGTTTAACTGGTAAGGAGGACAGGAAGAATGAATGTTGGTTAGGTAACCATCGGTAGCTATGTATTAACTCATTTATTCCTTGCATCAACTCAAAGTGGCTGGTACTATTACCATCCCAGTTTTATAGGGGAAGAAACAGACACAGAGAGGTTATGTGATGTGGCCAAGCTCATGGAGCTATTATGTAGTGAAACTAGAACATGAGCCCAAGTAAGCTAACTGGAGAACCTAATTCTGTTATGTTCCTAGATACATCCTGCAGAAAGTACAGGCCTCTCCTAAAAATGTAGCTAAGATTTGTTTAGCCCTTTATAATTCCTGAAGAGATTTCTGCTTGAATTATTCCATTTAAATTTTGTTATCCTCACTTTTAAAATGAGGAAATGGAGGTTCAGAGGAGTTAGTAAATTGCTTAAGGTCTCCAAGTTGTAAGTGACAGAACTGATATCTCTTTGAAATTCCAAAAACTTACTCCTATTTCCCTTTCTTAATCTTCCTATTCTTCTATGCACAGAAGACTTCATTTTAATTTTTTTCAGTCTTCTTCCTTTCATTTATTCCTATTCATAACTTGGTGAATCTTTGCTGTCTGCATATTCAGCTTTGATTTCTGTTCAGAATGGTTTGCTTTTATTATCATTATTATTTTTATTGTTTGGGATTCATTGAGGGCACAAAGAATTAGGTTACACTGATTACATTTGTTAGGTACAGTCCCTCCTGTAATTGCATCCTGCCCCCAAGAGATGTACCATACACCATGACCCCCCAACCTCCTCCTCCTCCCCTTTCCTCAATCCCTCATTCATTTCAAGATTTTTACTTTTTTTTTTCTTTTGCAGTTTTTGGCCAGGGCCGGGTATGAACCTGCCACCTCCGGTATATGGGGCCGGTACCCTACTCCTTTGAGCCACAGGCACCACCCTCATTTCAAGTTTTTAAAAAGGACAATATTTTTCTCTAGGCCCTATATTAACTTCATAAACTTCTCAGGAAAACCAGAGAAACCTTGCGTCTCTCACCCATTTGTTTTCTTTTATTCTTTTTTTTGGCCAGGGCCAGGTTTAAACCCACCACCTCTGGTGTATGGGGCCGGTGCCCTACTCCTTTGAGCCACAGGCACCGCCCCTCTCACCCATTTGTTTTCAGTGTTATTTACATGTAGCCCTACCAGCAGGAAAGGACATGTGTTTAACAGTAGGTAACAGAGACCTAAAAAGGGAGGTGATTTTTATTTAACATTAGCTTCATTCAGAAAATGTGTCAGTTACATATAGCTCTTATTGACCTGTTAAAGAGTCATTAAACATATGAGATGGGACAATTAAGTTCTTGAACTCATCCTAGAAAAAGCGCTACATACCTCATTGCTGAGTATCACTATGGTCACCTTCCAAGTCCTCCCCTTGGGAAGGTATGCACCAGCACTAGTGCCTAGTCTACCCTTCAAAGCATTTTTTCTAGAATGAGTTTGTAAACTCAATTCTCAGACATTGTACAGTGACAGCTCTGATGGCCATGTGAGAAAAAGAGTTCCAAAATTGCTTTGAAGGGTGGACTAGGCCCTGGTGTCAATGCATAGCTTGCCAGGGGGAGTACATTGAAGGTGACCGTGGTGATATTCAGCAGTGATGTATGTAGTACTTTTCCTAGGATAAGTTCATGAACTTAATTACCTGGCCTTGTACAGCAATTTTTTGTCAGTGCTTATATCAGATTAATTTATATAACTTTAAAACTGCTTTTGCCGAGCAGAGTGGTTCACGCCTGTAATCCCAGAACTCTGGGAGGCCGAGGCTGGTGGATTGCCTGAGCTGAGGAATTCAAGACCAGTCTGAGCAAGAGCGAGACTCTGTCTCTAAAAAACATAAATAGCCGAACATTGTGGCAGACGCCTGTAGTCCCAACTACTTGGGAGGCTGAGGCAAGAGAATCACTTAAGCCCAAAAGTTTGAGGTTGCTCTGAGCTATGATGTTACGGCACTCTACCAATGGAGACAAAGTGAGACTCTGTCTCAAAAAAAAAAAAAAAAAAAGTAACGTCTACTAAAGCAGAAAAGTCTGCCACTAACTCATTATTTGAGTTGTTTTTTTGTTTTATTTATTTATTTATTTATTTTTTTGAGACAGAGCCTCAAGCTGTCGCCCTGGGTGGAGTGCTATGGCATCACAGCTCACAGCCTCCAACTCCTGGGCTTAAGCAATTCTCTTGCCTCAGCCTCCCAAATAGCTGGGACTACAGGCACCTGCCACAAAGCCCAGCTATTTTTTGGTTGTAGCCGTCATTATTTCATGGGCCCAGGCTGGATTCGAACCTGCCAGCTCAGGTGTATGTGGCTGGCGCCTTAGCCGCTTGAGCCACAGGCACCGAGTCCACTATTTGAATTTAAACAAGTCCTGATCCTGCTTCTCAGCCTCAATATACAATGAAGGGATTAAATAAAACACTCTCTTCTTTCTAACAGAAAGAACAAAGACCCCCCGAAGAGGAAAAAAAATCTAGGGATAGTCTAATACATTCTCCCAGGGCTGGGTGTGATGACTCACCCCTGTAATCCTAGCACTCTGGGAGGCCAAGACAGGTGGACTGCCTGAGCTCAGAAGTTCAAGACGAGCCTGAGCAAGAGTGAGACCCTGTCTCTAAAAAATAGTCACACGTTGTGGTGGGCACCTGTAGTCCAGCTACCAGGGAGGCTAAGGCAAGAGAGTTGCTTTGCACCCAAGAGTTTGAGGTTGCCATGAGCTATGACACAAGGTACTCTACAAACAGTGACAAACAACATTCTTCCAACTGAGATATTCAAAAATTTTATTCTTGGGTGGTGCATGTGGCTCAAGAGGGTAGGGTGCTGGCCCCATATGCCAGAGGTGGCGGGTTCAAACTCAGCCCCGGCCTAAAACTGCCCAAAAAAAAAAAAATGTTTTTATTCTTTTTCTGCTGGGTGTGGTGGCTCACACCTATAATCCTAACATCCTAACACTCTGGAAACCTAAGGAAGGAGGATCCCTTGAGCTGTGTTTTTTTGTGTGTTTTTTTTTTTGTGAGACAGTCTCACTTTGTTGCCCTCTATAGACTGCTGTGGAGTTACAGCTCACTGCAACCTCAAATTGTGGGGCTAAATTGATTCTCTTGCCTCAGCCTCACAAGTAGCTGGGACTTACAGGTGCCCACCACAATGCCTCGCTATTTTTAGAGACAAGGTCTCACTCTTGCTCAGGCTGTTCTCGAATCAATGAGCTCAGGCTATCCACCTGCCTCGGCCTCCCAGAGTGCTAGGATTATAGGCATGAGCCACCATGCCTGGCAAAAAATACCTTTACTTTTCCATATCAATTGAGAAAGCCCCAAAAGAACAAAACAGAGACGCACCTAAGGCGCGAGCCACATACACCTAAGGTGGAGGGTTC